>NW_008626469.1:416-24229 GCF_000691845.1 Merops nubicus
AGTGACGGGGACGGCCGGTGGGTCGGTGCCCATCCGGTGCCCTGGCCCCAGTTGGGTCTGGCTAGCTGTTGAAATCGAGCCCTCGATGAGCTCTGCTGCTGCATAGTTAAATGACAAATTTGAAAGGAGGTGCTTTTAAAGCAAACTTTAGAACTGGCCTCTTGTTTGAGGTGATAAATAGATGAAGGCTGTTAAATTGGGCTCCCTTCTCAGAGTAAAGTAGTTGGTTATAGGGTTCTATTTTTATTTTTAATAACCAAATCTCTGCTGTAATTGTGGTTATCTTTAAGTGCAAAAGCAATTGCTGCGGTGATTTCTGTGTCTGGCCGTAAGTGGGGAGGAGAGATTAGAAACTTCCCTGGTTTTCTTCTAGCAGCTGCTGCAAGGCAGGAGGGAGCCGGGGAACGCCGGGCGCGGCATTCCCAGCGTTGTGTCTCTGGTCTCAAATAGATGGCAGCAGAGCCCCGTACACCCTGGAGCTGCCCCAGCCTGGAATGGGAACAGGAGGGGAATGGCACTTCAGGCTGACTTGTGTCAGCTGCAGCCTTGAACAACTTGTTAGGCACAAAATAGCAAAGAAAGCTACCACTGATGATGCGGGTGCACAGAGGATGAAGAAGGGTATGAGTACTGTAAAGTACTGAATTTCTGGAATAGTCCCAGGTGGCAATACTTAATCTTTTAAGGTATGTCATCCACTCCTGCAACATGATTGAAATCAGCTAACATAATGTGCATGTCAAAATAAAGAGACAGAAAGAAAAAGAAAGTATTCACAAGTGGCAACTGAAAGTGATCTACAGCTGCCTTGGGGTACTGTAGGAGTTGGCCAGAATGCCTATTTTTCAGTTAAGCAAGTTAGAGAAAGGAAATGTCAGTCCTCAATCCGGCAAGCATTCTTTGGTGAGGTTTGCTCAAATGTCAGTGTTTTCAGCAAAAGAGCTGCAGTCTGGTCTGCTCTGATCCCCAAAACTACATTTGCTATTAAAATGAGTCAAGCTGCATCTATGTCTCTGGAAGTGTTTGATTAATAAAAGTAGCGCAGTGTTTGACTTCAGTATTTATTAAATACAAAATTAATGGCTGCAAAATAGCTGCAGTCATCTAGGCATTAACATATTTTGTCATATGCTCATCTGCATATAAAATTTTGTAGTAGGACGGTCCCGAAATAAAAGGTGGAATTGAAGGCTTTGATGTCGATGATTTCTCAAGCCCGGGGATTTTAAGATATCATGGTGGGAGGACAGAAAAGAAGTTGAGAAATTATTATTATTATTATAGTGTGAGCAGAGTAGTCGAGAAATTATGTCCAGGCTGGTGAAGGCAATATGGGGTGTTCTCTTAAAGTTACAGAGCATTTGATTTCTGATCCTGCTCTGAGTGCAGCCATCCTGCCTGAGCGTGAGCTTCACTGTTTACAGTTCTGAGGGACCTCGTTAGGGTTTTACTTTATGTAAACAAATGCTTTTCAACCTGGTTGTCTGAAAAACTGTTAAGCAACTTGGCAACACCTGGCAGGTTTCTATTTGGAGAACATAGAATGTTTCTCATAGAATGTTTCTTTTGTCTCAAATTTGATATCATAGTGATCCATCCTCCTCCTTCAGCAGGCTAGTAAGGAAACCAAACCACCGTGAAATTTATTTCTCGCCTGTTTAAAGAAAAGCATATTTGATTCACTTGAAGGAGTGTAACCCATGCTGGCTGCTACAAGGCTCTGGGCTGAGAGGGCGACGCGGGTCTGCGGGAGCGTGGCTGATCTCCGGTGTGCTGTAGGAAGTGCCAATATAACAGCTCTGACTTCTGGAGCGTTTTCATTATGCTTAAATTACTGTTCATACAGCTGGATGAGTGTGCTGCAGGCATTTGGGGTCTTTTTTTTGTTGTTGTTTTTTTTTTTAATGTCTTAAAAGTGACAACTTTAGGAAGAATATGTCTGTAATGATTCTATGCCATATCTGCTGTTTGAAGACTGGTAAAGCTCTGCTACTAAGCGAAGGAAATGCCAGTGATTGTTCAGATGACCAATAATATGAAGCTGTCTTAATCCACTTTTTCTCCTGCTAAGTATTAAATTAATGTGATATATCATGGTTTACAATTTTTGTTATGCTTCTGACCATACTTCCATGGAGACATGTTAAATTCTTGGAAGAAATAACATAGTTGTATTTTTCTGTTTTTTAGAAACCATTTACTAAGCTGCTGTTCTAAACACTAGGAACGGAATCTATGAAAAACCTGTGAATATACAGTAACACGTGCACTGCACTGATTATTCAGACCAATGAGGTTGGCAGAACAAGTACTAACTTTTAAAAATAAGCAATTCCAAAACACTCTCTGTAATTCTTCTTGGGGCTAAGTACTACAGACTCCTATTTAAGTCAAACCTCACTAAAATAAATGTTTGTGAGAGGATTGGTGAGGAGGGAGGGTGGTTGTTGTCTCTTGCCTTTTTTCCATTGAAGTAAGGATATTAGCCTGAATGACTTAATTTTCTCAATTTTGAAATGGTCTATTTGCATAACAAAGCAGTATTTCTTTTTTTCTTTAGGATTATTAGGACGGCTGGGGGTGTGTGTGTGTGCATGTTTCCAGTGTTCTTGCTGAGTAATGCTAGATTTGTTCTTTGTTCTGTGGAAGTTTGGCTTTGTGGTTTGTGCAGCTTTAGAAACGTGTCTGTACCCTCTGGACTCCCTTCAGCTGTGTGGAGCTGTGCTGTGTGCCTCAGCGCCGCGCGGGGCCCGCACAGCCACGCAGAGCGAGAAACACAGTGGGGGTTTGTGGTGAAAAAGTGACTTGGTTATTTTCTGAGATTGTAAAACGGCATAGAGATGACCTGGAGCACACAAAACTCTTCTGTGGAAGAGCTGTTGCAGCAAGACACACGTTGAAGCTCACAGAGCGTGGGATTGAGGAGGGCTCTGTGACCCGGGCTGGCAGGGATTGATTCCACTCTTACAGCAGTCCACGGGCATAACTTCATTCTTCCTGAAACACCTTAGAGCTTGAAGAGGAAAACAATTTGTTTATGAGTTCCGGAAACATAATAAGAGTGTTTTTGTACTTCATTAGTGTGAATAAATTTTGTTGATGTTGGGAATAGACATAGTAGTTGAACTTAACCGTGTTGAAAAATATATTGGTTAGGAAGAAATTTAAATTGTCATTTTGGTATGTTTAGGATCACTTGATGCTGTGTTTGGTATCAACTACTGCATCTCAATTGAGTGTCTGCTGTGAACGAATGTTTACTTCGTAAACAGTGTACATGTGGGATTTATTGATAATGCGTCTGAGTCAGGGATCAGGTTGGTTAAATAGTGTTGCTGTGGTTTAATCTTGCTGTGATGCTGCTGTGTTTTATGCTTTAGCAGGCAGAAAACAGTTATTTGGGAAATATCTTGGTTCTCTTCAGAGGAGATAATTTAGGAACAGCTGAGCATTCCCTGCTTGTACAAAACACTTGGTTCTAGAGAGAGAACATCTGCATCGGTGCTTGTGCCCTAATATGCAGATTATTTTGCAGAGGAGTTAGGTGTGTTTTACAGGACAGCAGATTGTGCAGAAAAACCTTTTTTTTTTTTTTTTTTAAAATTAATTTCTGTCTGCCCTTACTCAAAGAACTCCTGAAGTTCTATTAGTTTGTCTCGCTCTGACTTGTTTGAAGTGGAGCTCTGTTGAGCACCTTTGGCAATAGACTCGGGCTCCAAAAAGTGCAGTCAGAGCAACAGGAGGAGCACTCTGGTGATTTATCTCCCTGTGCAGCCCTCCACACCAGCTTTCCATTACCTTCATTTTTCATTAAGCGTTTACTGCATATATTGGCTTGCATAATTGCATTATGAATGCCTGAACTGCAGTTTTCCTGGAACTGTATGATGCTGAGAAATAGCATTTTAATTTTAGCCAGACATTCTTGCATAATGTTGCTTCATGGTGATGCAATTTCACTGGCATAGCATCAGAACAAAGGATACAGCATCAAACAAGGATGTAAAAATAAATTAAAGGATGCTAGAAGTTTGAAACATTGCTTTAAAGATTTTAATATGCTTAATATTCTTGAAAAATTTTTAAAGCTTTGTGTGTGTTTGTGTAACAAGCTGTGAGTTCTGTGGAGCTTCTCTAATTTTATATTGGTGTAATATTTTTCCTTTGACTTCTCTCTCAAACCTCCACCGTGGTGAAGAACATCCTGCAGGAATGATGTATTTTAATTACAAGGCATATGCCACCTATGTATTTAGTTAGCTGGGCAGTAAAATTTAATTGTAAAGCTGTAAAAAAAGCTCCTGAAAACATTGCATACATTCAGCACACCTGAGTCTATGGAGCTAGTAAAAGTTAGTTTCCTAAAACCACATTATCTAAAATGCCAGTTTCACTGAAAAAATAAAGACTAAAAATTCCATTGAAAAATTCCAAGAAGCTAATGTCTGATGCTAATTATTTATGATACTGATCTATTCTGTACTGTAATCTCTTCCATGTATGAAATGTAATTATAGTAGCAGTCCTTGCAAGTTTTATCTGAAATAAAATGGTACATAATTCTTCCTGCAGATTTCAAAAGGTACAACTTAATTGAAACAATATGGTGTGTAAATAGCTGATGAATGAGAATTCCTTTCAAACGTACTACACAAAGTTCTGTAAAACCTTTCCCTTTTTTTCATGTGCTAGATTTTCCTGGAGCTGGCTGCAGTAATTTTAATGAAGGAAAATGGGGCTGAGTGACTTGTCTCGAGGTCTGGCCCGAAGGGTGCTGGAGCCCCTGGGAGGGGCTCTGGGGGTGCTGGGGAGGATCTCAGACTTGCAGGCTGTTCTCCCTGCCCCGTCTCTGGTGTTTCGACTTCGTTCAGATCTCAGTATTCAGCAGCTCTTGGGAGCGTGTGGGTTTTGTTTTCAGTCTTGCCCCATGCAGACGTGTCAGAGGGACATTACTGACTGGTGCAAATTCTCATGAGGAATCACATTTGAAAGTGTTACTACCTCTGTGGCTGTGTTATTTTAATGTTACATAGCTCACAGCGATGGGAAATATGCATTAGGAAGCTGGACTGTAAACGCTGGATGCTAGGTGAGGTTTAAAAGAGAGAATGCTGTACAAGGCAGTTGAAGACTAAAACTTTGGGTAGGTTTTGGAGAATTGCACACTACTAACCTTGTTTAAATTGTGTAAGTAGTTTATTGCTTGTAATTCATTGCCTTACGTTTGTGGTTAAGGTACTGAACTAGAATTCCTCTACAAATATTAGTGTAGGGTATTCTTTATTTATACTAAATAAATCAAAGCAAATTACTGGAACTTTCTCTCTAATGCTTCAACTTAAATAATTGGAAATCCGATGATTAGCAACAAGTCGTAATGAAGTCAAAATTTCACAATAATGCCATGCAACCAATCAATAGCAGTAATTTATGATCGTGTCAGTGTAGGTTTAGTAATGGAAGGACAGTAATATTGTTTCAGTTTAATGGTTGAAAAATACATGTAACACTATCTAGCATGAAAACCTGTCCTCATTCACAGGGTAATTTTTCCATTGATTCTGTGGTTTCCATAATGAAGCTGAAATATTTTTCATCCAAGAATGGTTTGATTTAAAACAAAACTAAACCTTAGGGGGGGGAGAAGCAAAAGAAAGTTTAATATAGTGAGACCCATGGATAAAACAGAATTGTCTGCAATAAGTTATCCTCTGTGGGCAAGTACAGAGGACACTGGACTTTGCCTCTGTAAGCAGAAGTTAACATTCGTACAGGAGGGGTGTCTTTCTTAGTGACATGTTCCCCGTGCATATTTACTGTTAGATTTTAACATGTTCACAAACTGCACTGTTAGCAAAGTGAAACGTGGCTTTCTAATGCCATGGAGTGTAAATAATTTGGAAGATTTAAAGTTCACAAGAACAATATATTGAAAACATAATTACATTTCAAGGCAAGGAAGCAATTGAACTTTAATTAAACAGAGCTTAAAATTTAATTTATGGTTGGATTTTTTTTTAAGCAAGCAGGCACTTTTGGTTTTGTGTGGGGTGTGTAAGAATGAACACTTTGTCTTTTAATATTTGAAGAGGAACTTTTTCCATAAGGGAATTAAATGCTGTTATGAATAAAAACTTCACAAACAACTTCAAAACTTTTTGAAGTGGATTTCCTTTGCTGTCCCTAAGAGCTTGAGAAGAACATCCCAAGGTGCAAGTGCCTGGCTGTCACTGAACCTTGGCTTAGGTGCCACTCAGCTCCTCCCTATTTCAGTCTCTACCTGTTGTATCGAGTGTGTTGTGAGGCCTCCAGCACGTGCCACTGCTCCTCAGGCACCTTCTGACCCCAAAGTGGGCTCTGCTGTGGGTATGACATCTCTGATGGTGTCTGACATTGCAGTGTCACATGTAACCTTAGGGTTAAAGAGTAGCAGTGAAGGGGACGTGCACCTTTGAGTGACTTCCACCGCTGCGCTGCAGGACACTGGCTGCAGGCTCAGCCTCCTGTCCCCCTCTGCTCTCACTGGGCTGGTGTTCATACAGAATCAGTGGTGGTGGTAGGTTCTTCATCTTCATGAATTAGTGCTCGTTTTCTTGCTTTCTTTCACTTTCAGCCTACATAAAACAATATGTACAACCTGATTAGATTTGTATAAAATCTGAAACTATGTACTTCTGAATGAAATCTGCTCATTTAAGGTATAATTTTCATCAATTGGTTATAAAATTGTATTTAAAAATATTTCTATAAATGCAGGTGGATGAATTTTAAATACTTAACCACAGATGAGGTTATTTGTAAGTATAACATAAATAAGGGGAAACTTAAGTGTCTAGGTTGTTTTTATTTTTTCCTGGCAGCCCCTACCAGCCTGTCCACACCATTTCCTTTACTGGCATTGTTTTAGTGCCCTTTCTGTCGTCTAACATTTAGAACTGGCTTTAAAAACCTTTACTTTAAAAGTTGTGATTGAAGATGAGAGGCCGATAGGGAAGTGGTTATTTTTGTCAGTGACTGGGATTTAAAGTATCTTCATAAAATGGAGTGGCAATTCTCATGCAGGGTTCTAGTTTTTGTATTTCTCTTAACATGGAAATGTATTGTAATTCCTTTTGAAATGCTGTGTTTGAAGTGAGAAATTGCTTGCCTGACAGGCAACGAAATCTGGAGGCAGTGAAATCTATCTGCACCGTTGGTTTTGACTATTAATCAGATGTGTTTTATCTCCTAAGCTTTATGCTCATTCTTTTCTCTGGTTTGTTTCTTTATATCACTATGTGGGAAACTCCTACACAAAAGATGCATGAAATTAAGAGAGAGCAGAAAGGAGTGTTGTTAACTATTTATTAAATTATTAAATACTACATTTTATGCATGTTGAACTGCATTATTACAACACTTGGTTGATTGTGTCACACAGACGAATTACTTGGACTGCCATTAAAGCTATTTTCCCTACATTAATAATGCTAAAGATTTCAAATATTTGTCAGGTCATGTGCTAAACATAATAATAATAATCCAAGTGTAGTAGATTGGGTGTTTCATTACTTATTAAAACTTATCAAGTTAAAGTACAAATGCCAGACTGAATAAATTATTCTGTTTCATCTTTTTTCTTCTTTTCTGTCACTTCTGGATTTAAGGTTGATTTTTTTTTTTTTTTTTAGCTGGGTGGTAAGCATGAGGAGTATGTGAAAATATTACACTTTGGAACTGATTTAAAAGGCTTTGACTAGAACCATCTGTTCCCACCTCCTAATCTTCAAGTTGCTCTTGAGAAACAGGCCAAACCTTATCCCAGGGGGGCTAGTGGATACAAGTATCTACAACAATAACAAGATGTAAAAATACGAAGTATATGGATACTAAAAGCTCAGTGATCTGTAGCAGCCTTCTCTTGCTTCTGGGTAGTTTGGTCGGTCTGAGTTCCTCAGGGGGAAGGAGAACACCAGATACACATGGGGGAGAAGCCACATCTTTGTCTGCGTGTTAAAGAGCCTGGCCCAGTACAATGAAATTTGTAGAAGGACGTCATTGTGTGCCACATGCATGTGTTCCCACCTTGGCAGGGGTGCAGATGCTCCACACCCTCCCTCCACTCAGAGCAAGTGAGGAAAAAGTTCCATTGTGTCACAGTTAGGACCACAAGTGGGTGTCTGAACATCACCTTTCCTGACATAATAAATAAGTGTCCAGCAAGTATCAAAACAAGCTCCAGTGTTGGGATGATGCTGTTTGAGTGTGGTTTCATATTCAGAACCCCATCAGCTTCCTGCTGTACCTTCTCCTTCACAGGGCTGGTCACTGCATAGTTCTGTTGCCAGCAAGTCATTCTTACATGTAAGTGGAGACTCCCTGGGGCTAATGCCTGTGTCAGTCTTTTGGAAGCTGAAGCTCTACTTTAACTGCTCTATATATAGAGAGTCTTTCATAGCTTAAATTTCTGTTGCATTTAGCATTCATCTAATATATTAGTAGTAGGGGCCAATGAAATCATACAGGTAGAAATACTAGCGCATATGCAACAACCAAAACTACCAAACAAAACAGGGCAATGTAAACAGCACTGTCCTGCAGCTTTATCTGTCTGGCCAAAACAGGCTTCCAGAGAGAGACTTGGCAGAAGCAGTGCAGTTAAAAGATGATGGACGGTGCTAAATACTTTTGCAGGGTATTTGTCCTCTGTCAGACTGTTTGAAAAGTCTTCCTTGCATCGGAAGGTTGTGCAGCATTGTGCAGGCACACAGCTGGTTGTAACCACACTCAACCACCTCCTGTGCAAGGCTGAAGGTGGTGTGATTTTCACCAGTGAAGACAGTTGTGCTAATGGTGTCTTCACCCTGATCTAGATCTTCCATTTTATACCAAGCCAACTCTGAGGATATTTGTCTTATTTACTAACACTATATCTGGTAGCTGTTGTACTGCTACTATGATTTGAGCTTTTTATGTAAAACAAACCACAAACAGCAATGTCCTGTGGAATGGCACAGAATGGCTGTTTGGTTTTTTTTTTGTAAGAAGCTACATGTAAGGTTATATATTCTTCATTTCATTAAATAACTTGATTTTAAGGTTCCTAAGTGGAAAGGTCTGCTGCATAACTTCTGGTTAACTGCCACTGGATTTAGAGTGGTTTTGCCCGATAGCTCAGAGTCCTTCATTCTCTACCTGTGAAAATGATTGGAAAACCTGTAATTAAAACAAATCCAACATTGTCATCTAGAAACAAAGTCGAGTGTAAATAGTTTTCTTTCCCTCAGGCTGTGTCACCACCTACAAGGCACCATCCTGCTTCACCTGTAATGACTTCAGACCTTTACTGAGCAGCTGACAGTGGGTACAAACGGCCTTTCTGCCCTCTTACCCCCAAACCAGGAGTGCCTTCCTGCATAACAACCTCAAACACCAGAGCCTGCTCTCTTCTAATCTGTATCCAACATTTTTCAAATCCTTCCTCTGGAGACCCAAGCTTTTGAGGCATGTTCCAGCACATTGGTAGCTAAGGTGCTGAGCTAGCTCACTTAGAACAAACCTCTGCAGAGGAGAGGATCCATCTGCCTCTTGAGAAGTGGCTTTATTTAATAAAAAAAGCAGCAGGGTTCAGCTACACTAACAAGGTAGGATGGTGTTTTGGTTGTCCCTTTGGACTGTGCTGCTCATATAGGTGTTAAGTTCCACATACCAAGGACTGTTGCTCCTCTCTGTTGCTGACTTTCTTGCAAGATCTGTCTGTGGGGCATCCTGTGTGGGCTTTGTTGGGGCGTTTCACCGTGTACCTGAGGTGAGGAAAGCCACAGACTCCACGTACCGTTTCCTACTCCGGCACACGAGCTGCGGAGTGGAGGTTTGGAGATGGGCTGGTCTCAGGAGTGCCTGTGCTCCCCCACCAGAACCTCTGGGTTACAGCTATTTAGTCGTGCCCAGTGTCACGTGGGTCCCTTCATAAAGTGTACGTGCATGTTCTAAAGATTAGGTTATGTTTATAAAACTGGTCTGGAAAAATACATGCTTTAGGACTTTTTCAAGTGTTGTGATCTGTGGGAATACTTCAGGCTTTGCAATGTGATAACTGTTTTAGCTGTGTCAGGGACTATTATTAGCACGTTCCAGTCACTGTATGGCTGTACCCCAAGCTCATGGGGATTGCTCATTTGTTTGGTTTGTTTTAAAAAAAAAATTGGATTTTTTATTGCTCCACTTTCTATGTTGAGTTTTTCCCCCTCGGGTAGCAGCCTACATCTCTGCTTGTGTTACAGGTGCACGTAGCACTTGATGGGCCTGGCCAGAGCACAGCCAAAGCCTGATCCTTGGCAGGGGGAGGGAAGGGTGGCTTCTGCCTCCTCCCCTCTGCAGCAGCAGTAGGAGCACTGGCACATGTCTCTTGAATAGAACCAAGCCCTGGTTATTAGGCAGTGAGGTTGCTTTGTTCAGCATCCCAGCAGTAGCTGTGAGCCCAGGCAGCTGCCAGCGACCCCGCTCAGAAGCGCCGGCGGCTGCGGGCACCCCCGGGGCAGGGGAGGCAGGAGCTGCTCCAGGGCCTCCTTGCACCCAGGGCTGTTCTTCCCAGGGCACCTCTGAGTAACGTGCTGACTGATGTGCTCTTTCAAAAGAGCTGCTGCTCTGTGCTTTATTGTCGGCTGTTCCTGAATCATCCGTATCAAACCCCCAAGTTCCTGCTGCCACAGCTTGGTGGGTCACTGCTCCAGGGGAACGCTGATATTGCAGGTTTCAGGAGTTAAATGCTACACACCAGTTGGCCTAATGAGCTGCGTTAGGATGTGGGCAGCCTCTAACCCAGTTTATCACAACCTCGGGGATTTTTTTAATATGCTTTTATTTCCGATTCAACGTTTTATAAGTAGGAATACAGAAATGTTAGAAACAAAATTATTATTTTGATATAATTTTATTTAAAACACTGAAAAACATTTTTTCCTGATGTGTGCTTTATGGTAGCCATTTAGAGAAACAGCCCCTTTCAGAAGGGACTGCTTCAGAATAGTTACAGGTTGTTGTAACACGGCCAAGGCTGCAATGTTGTTCTTGAAAGATGAAATTAAAAGTACCTCCAGAGTTACGTGACACTGCCCCCTTCCTAAGTGAACAAAGCATTTGGTACCCGTAAAAGCCTAAACAGAACGTTTTTGCTATGGAAATGAGGTGATTCTAATACAAGTTAAAGTATTTTTAAATATTAGGGGTATAAATTAAGTATAAAAATAGGGTGTTTGGGGCCTTCTGTGACCCTGTTGACTTCCTACAGTTGAACAACAGAAGATATATAGATGGCCTAGGTAATTTCACCAGCATGAATTAAAAGTAGATAGTGACTGCTAAACATTTTCTTGGTCTTGGGTAGGATAAAAGAGGAAACAGTTTGGCTGGCGACATAGAGGTGGAATGCAGCACGAAGTGAAACGAGATAAAACTCCCTGTGGAGAAGCAGTCTGTGAGTTACACCCTGAAGGGATGAATGCTGACACTGTGCACAAAAGGTTTCTTTAGAGAGTCTTGGAATTTCTAAATATTTATTATGGCGGTATATAATGGCTGAATTACATAATGTGTTGCTGTTTCCTGCTTTCTATATCCTGAAAATACTTGATAATTCAACCTAATACTTCTCGTAGTGTTAGTAGAGTTCTGCAGATAGGAGCCTAGGAGTAGTCAACACTGTTAGAAAAAATATTTAGGAATAAAAAAGGAGATTGGTAGGGAACATATTCTAATGGCTGGATTACTGGGCTAAAAGTGGCAGCCCTGGGTTTTAACCCTTCCCTCACCACTGACTGTTGGGAGGCGAGCGCAATCTCAGGCTGTGATGCACAGCTGGAGCCATGCTAGCTTGTGAAACTCTTTGCAATTCACAGTATAAAGTTCTGGCTTTTTCTTATTGTTTATGTAGCTGATTTATGGTGCATACAAATAGACTGAAAATTATTTTCATTGGTTCTTGTGTTTGCAACATGCAAGCAACTACTATTGCCCTGCAAAACCAGGCTGACCTGCAGAGGGTCCTGCAGGAGGACCAAGGGAGCGGGGTAAGGGACTGTGGGTTCCGTTCTCCTGACCTGTGGAAGAGCTAGTGTGACATTGAGCTTCCACAGGTGAGTTCATGCTTTTTCAGTAACTCTTTGGGAAGAGCAGTACCTAATTGGAAAGTTCAGGACTAGAAATAGGCTTGAATATGATTCTGGCAGTAGACTTTGTACCCTTGTTTTCACTGGTAATAAGATTCAAATTGCTCAAAGGATCAGTAGAACAGTTTTGGCACGTGGTAGCTCATTGCCTGGAGCTTTAAGGAAGAAAACTTAAACTGTTTTTAAATCTAAAGACAGTTTTTAATTGAGCAATAGGGAGCTGAATTGCAGGACTGCAGACTTACAGTGCTGTTTGGAGGGTACTTTTGTTTTTGTGGTTTTTGGGGAAGCGGGTTGTGTTTTTTTTAAAGTAGCAAAACAAAGCTTAAAGAATACTGTAAAGAGTCACAGCTCCTGATTTACTCAATTTACCCTTGTTCTAGCTATTCTTAGGAAAGCAGAATGTATCTTCTCTGTCAGTTCTTTTCTGGTGACAATTACTTTTGTGGACTCTAGGGAAAAGAGTTGTGTATCTCCATGAATGAGGAGAAGGTTTTTATAGTTTACAGATTTCTCTGGCTGTGAAGTCTGTGCATATAGCTGGCAAAATGTCCTTTTAGTAAGTCAGCTAAGATGGATTTAGGAAATGGATGAGCAAGATCTGTTCTGTTTCACGCCTGTGTGGGTGAACTAGAGGCTGTTTTTTTCATGGAGGACTGGATGTATTTCTGCTGAGTTATTAATTAAAACTACTTAATTGAGACCTGGTCCTGTAGACCATTAGCTCTGACCTTGTGGATCATCAGAGACCTATAAACCAGGGTTTGGAAAGCAATGTGCTAAGGAATGGATGTAGCATAGTTGAGCAGCTATGTTTAATAAGCAGCAGCAACTGCTTGTCTCTTGGCTTCATTCCTGGAAGACATAATTAAGAGCTTTTTACACCCTACACTGATTCCATTGGTAACTGTAACACAGATATTACATGGCTATCCTAAACTGCAAAGCATTAAAACCTACATTTTCCACTAGAAAATGTGAAAGCTTCATTAAACATAATTATTTTAGTCTTTAATAAAATAAAATTAAGTGCTGTTATCCCTTAAAATGTAAATTAGAGTATCAGTTAATTATTATGGTATTAATTAAGACTGCACTTCCTCTCGTGAGCTTTCTATATTGGCAAAACCTGTTAGTACAGTTCACTCAGCTGCAAAAAATTAAATCACTACTGGTCAAGGAGCAAGCTGGTATGAAGAAAATACTTCCCTGAGAGTAGAGGAGAGCCTATAACTTCCTTTCATTAGAAAAAAAGCATTTTTAGGTCTTCTGATATTACTCAGTTTATGCCAGGTTACCTATTTTTTTTCTCTGCGAGTAAGCAGTAAGCTTGTAATACTACCAATGATCTGCTCCACAACTTACTTCAGTGTTTGGCACTTTGAGTAAAACCACAACAGATGCATGGGAAAAGTAAAAACCAACCAGCCAATCAAAAGAAAACCCAAACAAACGCTCCCCTCCCTCTCCTGCCATATTATATATATGGAAAGAGGGAGTAAAGAACCTCTGTGTATGTAAAGGGAGATGTGGGAAATTTAAAACAATTTTATGCTTGTGATTTGAAAACAAAACATCACCTTGAAACGTACTGGTGAGTTCATTCATGAAAAAATATGGCCAAGAGAACTTGGAGAGTGTCTGGCAGTTATTCTGGATCATGGCAGGCAAACAAGAACATATAAGCTTCTTAACAAGACAAAATGATACTGAGGCATCAGCCAAAACTGTTGTGTTTGGACAAGTAGGATTTTACTGTTAACACACCAGATGGAATGCTATGTGAAACCTGCCTTTAATGTGCAGAGTAAAAGTCATAGATGTTCACACACACCTTTCCTTCTAACAGCTGCAAAAGAGCAAACGTGCCATGTGACAAAGTGTTTCTTGGTGCTGCTTGGAAGCAACTGTTGTTCCGAGTCAGTCATTCAAGTGCAATTAATGCTCCTCTGATAGGTAAATACCACGTTCTGCTGACACGATCTGCTCACTGTGCGGCTGAGCGAGCTCTGCATTCCCTTGCCAGTCTTTGCTTTTCCCATAAATAGCAACTTTATGTTAGCAGTAGGGGTTTTTTTTGTCTTCCATTCCTTGTTTCCAGAGGATCAAGGTGTGGGAAGGGGAAAAGAGTGTGATGAGAAGGAAACCCATGTTTTTATAGCTTTTACATGGTCCTAGCCAGGCACTGGAGTTCATGCCTCACTGGGATGCAACGTGGATGTTGAAGCACGTTCAGCTGGCTCTGAAATGTGTGGGGCAAGGTGGGTTTCACACTGTGGACTGCATAGGCTGTTGCCTCAAGGACGGGTAGAAGGCATCAGTGCCACATCTGCAGAACAGGGGCAGCCAGGAGCAAAGTCAGGCATCTCCTGGGGTGGTTTGGACAGCAGGGCAGTGAGGCTCCAGAAGGGTGTTTGCGGGAGGCGTGCTGCCCACTGAGGCAGAGCAGCTTTGTGCTGGAGCTCACTGCTCTCAACGTGGGTGCTATACAGGACGTCTCCGTGCCTCGCTGCCGCGGAGTTGGGGTGGAGCTGCGCCCGGGGACGGGGTCTGCCCCGGGACCACCTCTTCTGGCAGCTCTGTGTAAAACAACAGATGGAGGCCACAGCGCTCAGCAAAGGCAGGGCTCATGATGGGAAGTGCCTCCCCTCCCCTCCCCATTTGTTTATCATGGGACTCCAGGTGTTTACAATGCAATAATCTGTCTCCTCATTCTCCTACATTTACCCCCTTATTTTCTCAGTAAAGTTCCTAATTTACTTTCCAGAAAGAAAGCAGTAGAATGGAATAGGAAACTTACATTAAAAGTTGTGACATAGACTGGGCAGCTGCTTCCTTTTCCTGATGACTGGTGTAAGTTAGCCTTTAACGTTACTATGTATGGACAGTCCCATGCAGTTGAGCATCATGAATCTGGTTTAGAAAAAGGCAAACGATGAAAAGCACAGCGGTACAAATTTTTTTTTGGGGGGAAGATTCATAAATATAAGTGAATAAAATTTGGAAGACTTTGATTAGTAACATTTTCCTGATGAGTTTTGAGGATCTCTCTGCCATGAGCTGGGATGTTAAGGAAAGATCTAGTAGTATAGAGCTCTTCCTGGCAGCAAGCAGAATGATGTCCCGAGAGCAGGTCAGAGCACTCCCACCTGGCCTTGTTATGCCATAGGTGTTCCTCAGCATCTGGGGGCTCTCCTGTCGCTTGGTGGCTTCTGGGAGGACTTACAGGCATATTGTTCTACCAGAGATGGTGCAAAATTTCTGTGTGGTGTAGGCAGGAGTGAATTTTGTCCCCGCAGACGGGAGAGGGAGGTGGCTGCACCAGGAGAGGCTGCTGTGCCCAGAGCTCTCCCTGCGGGGCCCTGGAGCCCCCTTGGCTCTGCGGCCGCCCGCACAGCGCGGCGTAGGGGTGTAAATACCCCGCCAGGCAGCGTGGCCAGGCAGGGGGGCCTCTGGCAGAAACATTACATGCAGAGAACAAATAAACTCTTGGGAAGGCTCATGTGAGATATTAAGAAGACCACCAATGAACTGTTCAGTTTTTCACCTAGCTGAAGTGGTTGAGTGTTCGCTCGCCAGCTTCTCTCCTTGTCTTTTAGAAGGTCTTTATGAGATGGGGCAAGTAGGTTCAACTCGGTGGTGAAAGAAGAAACATAAAAGTTTTGTTCTCTTCAGCAACTTTTTCTTCAAATATTTCAATATGTTTTCATTTGCAAAATCCTGATGAAATGATCTTGAAATAATTATGCCTGTTGTTCTTGGCTTTTTGTGATCTTGCTCCATGCAGTGTGAAGGACCTGCTGCTGTCCCAAAAATTATGAAACTGAATGGAGATTGATCTTGGATGTTCTCCAGTGTCATTCCTTAAATCTTACATTTTATGGGCTCTTCCCTTTTTCCTCTGATTTCCCTCCCCTCTCTCCTGCCATGCTCCATTGCAATGACCTTTGTAGGGCCAGGGATTTCACTTTCTCACTTCTTTTTGCTTGCAGTGAATATATGGCTCCAGACAGATATAGAAAGACTCACATGGTTCAAAACAGCAGTTTCCAAGTATTTTTACACTATATTATGAACCTCCTGACTCAGCCAGAGTATCAGAAGGTTATTTTTACTTTTTTTTTTTTTTTTTAAAGTATAGTTTCCTGTGATGGCCACAACACTGCTTGATTCAGGATTCTAATTAACAAGCTTGAGCTTACAGAAGAGAGTATGCAAATAAGCATATGACAGTTTATTAAAAAATATGTATTTTAAATGCAATTTTTGCCTTACTATAGGAGTTTCTTCTGATCTGAAGTCTGAATTCCAGAACAGCCACACTTCCCTTCAGGTTGAGACCCCCATGAGATGAGATTAATGCCAGAAAGTTTCCCGTGCCCTGAACATTAATTTTATTTTTTTCTATCAGTTTGTTAAGATCTTCTAAATCTTTGCAGCTTTCTTTTTGAGTGGAGTAAACGCCTCGACTTCCCTTAGGAGATAGTTGATGATGTCATTCATTCCTAACACCTTTCATCCAGTTTAGTTATACGGGTTGCTTACTGACCTTAATAATGACAAAAAAATAAAATAACCACAAATTCAACTCCTTTGGTACAATTATAGGATCAAAGAGCTTTGGCTTTGTTTCTGAATCTGACTTCTGTGTTAATTCACATAGCACATTTTTTTCCACCTTTTTTGAGCAGGAGAAAGCTTATTGAATAGCCATTTGGTGGCTGCCCCTGGCTGTAGCTGTCTTCTTGACTCCCCATCCTGCCTTTTCACAGGAGATAAAGTCATGACATCAGGTATTTGCTGCTAAGTTATTTCCAGAAGCATTCCTTTGGTTGCCAATGCTCTAAAAATATTCTAGCTAAAAAGGTGTAAAGATGTCGTTTGTTGCTGAGCACAATTATTGAACCCATGCTTTTGTACGTACTATGACACAGTACATCCTGAACCATGTTTTACAGTCTCCAGGGTCCAGGTATAGCTGCTATGAGAGCTGCCTAAGCTGTGCCCAGTTCTTTTGCAAAGTGTGAGGGTTTTTTCCCCTGGTCTGTTAAACTGACATTTTTCCCTGTGGATGGCTAGATTCTCATTTTACAGGATCTGGGATTCTGTCTCTCATTTACTGCATTTTTATCTTTGCTGTAATACATCTCAGACTGTTTGAGATAATATCAAAGACTGTCTTAGTTTTCTTTAGTTGTGTGTTTTCTGTTGAATGAAGTCAGTACTCCACAGTTCATTTGAATGGGTATTTTTCTATTTTTTTGATTTCCACATATAAAACTCTTATGTTTTTCTGTGAATCTCACACTCTGAATCTTGATCCCATTATTGAAAATCACCCAAAAGGGATTGAAATAGCAGTAGGAAATATACCTAAAATTCTTAGCATAGCCTTTTATAGGGGGAAGTGGACCTAAGAATGGAAGTGGGTGACTGGAAAGGCTGTGGATTTGATCATGCCAGGCAGTGTGTTTATGAAGCCACTTAATGTCTGTGGAGCAGGATTCTGGATTACATTTCCATGATAAATCAGTAAACAAGATCAAGGACAATTTAAGGTAGCTGCTTCAAAGAGAAGAGAGGTTCCTCTAAGAAAGTGAGCTGCTCTGCAGAGCTGCTTATGCTGCACGTTTTACAGCCTTACACACAGCAGGACCTGCAGAGGCTTCTCGGCCAGGGGGCTGTTAGTCCTTCTCCCCTCTCCTCTGACAGCAGCTCCAGGCTCAGATGAAGCCAAACACTCCCTGAGGCTCATCTGGAAACTTACAGCTGAGACAGAGGAGACAGAACAACCACAGGATTCATGGTTATTCAGGGATAACCTAAGTATAGTAAATTTTAGGTAATTTTAAATAATTTCTTCTAATTATAAAAATTCTTTTGCATTCTCTTGTGGTTTTTTTGTTTGTTTGTTTGTTTGTTTTTTTTTCTTTTTTTGTTTTTTTTTCTTTTTTCTTATTGTAAAGTAATGCAATGAATTTGGGCCAGGAGGCTCCTTTTATTTTCTTATTAGGAATGACTGTCATCATTAAAAATTGCTTCTTTCCCATGATGAGCCTTGTAATTCATAGCTGTGAAGTTCTTCAACACCCAGGGACAGAATGGGAAAGTGTTGACTTCTACATTTACTTTTACATTTTCCAATTCTGATTTTTCTTGTCCCCTGAACCAAGTAGTCTGACAGCCTATGCTCCAGAATGAGTAATTATTGCCATTAGTAGAGACTGTAATAAACTGAAAGGTTTAAAATGAGTGACAGATTACCAGGTCCTTCGTAAGGCACCTCATCTTGCAAAGGTGATCTGTTATGTCCCTGTCCAAGTTCAATGCTTGTGTTTAAAATAAATGAAACAAATTATTAAAAAAAAAAAAATTAAAAATGTTTTTGTGAAACTATATGAGGCAATTAAAAGGCAACACTAAATCCTGTTGTCTTTCTGCCCTTCCCTCCTCCCCTTATCATAGGAAAAATATAAATCAGCACACAAAAAAATCCTAGAGAAATGAAAAGCAGATACTAACATACAAACATTTCTCTTTGGATCCCATTTGTGAAGGGCAGGTAATTTTTTAAGCTGTGGGTTATGTTCCATGCTGTGTTATCTTCCATGCATCAGTGATGTCTGAATTTGTTCCCTACGTGTGCTTGTAACTATGTTTGTAACATCTGGCTGACCAAAGTGCTGTTTTTGAGCACACACACAAAGGTGGGAAGCACGACTGGTATTTGTCAGCTGGGGGTTTTCACCTCGCAGAACTGTCTCTGCTCTCCAAAAGCTTTTCTCTCTTTTTTTTTTAATCCCCTTTTGCTCAGAGCACGTTTGACACACAAACAAAAGTGACTTTTGTCTTGTAATGGAAACAGGCCAAACTGTTTGACATTCTGACAGGTGGGATATTATTTAGTGCTGCTGAAATTGGGGTTGTATGGGGTGCTTTGTTCCGCCCAGATTGTGTTTTGACTTGCAGGTTCCTGACTGCCACTGTAGCATTGACCTCCTCTGCTGGCCCTGGGGCATGCCTGGAGAGCCAGCCTGAGCAGTGCCCTGCACGGGCCTTCCCTGCACCTCAGCAGGCTTCTGAAACAACCTGGACAGAAGCCGTTTAAAAGTTTCCCTTCTGTGTGGGTTTTTCCACAGTAAATTACCCGTTATATTTAGGAGTGCAAGCTTTTTTTTTTTTCCCCTTTCACCCTTAGTTTGGAATACACAATAGTGATAAATAGAATATTAAAATTCTGTTTTCTTCAGCAACATCTATTAAAACAGTTCCTCTAGAACTGCACTTTGACAGCGGGGTAGGGAGTTTAAATTATACAGCTTCAACATCTGTTTACTAAGATACTTGGAGTGTTCTCTTTCTGTTGGGGTCGGGCAGTTGATTTTGGTTTTAGTACTGGCAGAGTAAGTGTATCTCTGTAGAATTCCTACTCCTAGGTTCCTGAATGTCTTCAAATATCTGGACACTGGTGGGGGGGTGCGCTGATATTCTCCTTTCAAGATAAATGTAAGAGGTATTACCAAAGATTAACATTCAGGAGTTGACTGTAAAGTCTCTGAAAACTGTATAGCTCTGTGACTTGTTCAACATACCCTTTGTAATCTGTTAGCACTAACTCCAGCTTTTAAATTTAATGACACTAATGATGTTATAATGCCTGGAAAGTGCTTCACCTAGTTCTGAAATCTAACTTAATGTTTAAAACATGGCTTTGTTTCACTGCTCCTCTGCTGAACACTCACGTGCTCTTAACACTCTGCTGTTAGCATTTGCTGTTATTAAATCCAGGAACAGGAGAACACTCTAAATGCTTTCCAGGATGAATACCACAGAGGACTACATCTGGTGGTCCTCTGTTGATTACTTTGCTGTTGCACATGTTCTTCTGTATGTCTAAGTTGGCAGATGAGAGCATTGCCATGTAACAAGCCAGTGTATCCCTTCACTGCTGTGTGCTGCCCTTATGGGGTTTGAATCTGCCTGAGCTGGCGTGCGCCGAGTTGGAAGTGAGCTGTGCATGCAGTGCCCTGCAAAAAGACCCGGTGTGGCAGGAGCTTGCACTTGGTTCATTTGTTTGGTTTTACTTTCTTTGGAGTTGTTGATTTATCTCCTCTTGCCTAGTAAACAAACCAGTATCCAAAAGAAGACGTAACTTTGGAAATTGTAACCATGAGTAAACTTCCTTGCTGAAAGGAAAGAACATCCTAATACTAATGAGAACGATACTAATACTAATGCAAGGATTCAGAACACCTCAGCTCTTCTGTCAACCCCATCTATTTTTGGTCACTCGCCTGAGAAGGCAGTTGTTGTGTCTTATTGCCTGCTTTTTTTACCCTTGTTTGTGCAAAACAAATGGCAATGTTATGGAATAAAGCACAGTGGTCTGCATGGTAAATCCCCTGACTTTTGTTCAAGCGAAAGTCCAAAGGAGAGGTATGCTTTTAAGACCTCACAATTTCAGACTCAAATATTTTTTATGTCAGAAATCAGTATTTGAAGTTAATTAGGATTTGGGGATGAGGTGTTGCTTTTTCTTCTCTTTTCTTCTTTTCTGCTGATTTGGCTTTTTCTCTCTGGAACAGCCCTATGACTGTTAGAGAAAGGCAGCTTTGTACTACCAGCTGAGGTTTGCAGTCCATAGGGCTCTAGGACAAAATAAATACAGGAATCCCTTTGAGTTCTTCATTCATTCTTTATCACTGTTTTTCATTAAATCTTTTGAAGGAAATTATTGGAAGCTGACTTGATCCTCAAAATGACCTCATTGAATATTCCTATTTAGTAAGAATCTGTACATAAAGCAGCGGTTTACTCATAATTTGAAAATTAGATAAAATTACCATTTTCCTTCTGTATTAATCTACTAATGCTAGTCCAGAACTAGTCTGGTCTACACTGCACTTCTACAGCAGGATTTTTGCCATATATGAATCAAGACTGTGAACTTTCTCATAAGTGTTCTTAGGTCTTCCAGCATGATTTTTGGTCAAGATTGTTACCTGCTTGAAGACCCTATTTTCTGTTGCTATTATATATAACAATATATATATGTCTCCTTTGGTAGTAGTAGCTTTAAAAGGAGTTCTGTTTCATGCTAATGAAATTTTAGCTATTTCTCAATATTTTTCTTAGAAATATTTTTTGCTCCTCTTCTTGTTGTGTTCATTTTTCCTTAGCTGGTTTGCCTGTCCTTAAATTGCAGGGTTTAAACTAATGGAGAAACAAAGTCTGAATAGAAGAAAAAAAAAAAACAGTCAGGAAAAGTTAAAACCACCTGGTAGCCTATTGCTTCTGAGCATAAAACATGCCTTTCAAATGATTCCCAATAGAATGTGAGGAGAACCTTTTAGAAATGATGACTAGAAGCACATTTTAATGTAATATTTTAAGTGCCTGACTTTTCACCGAGTCTGGCCCTGTAAATGTGAGGGATCAGTTCTGGAACACCTGCCCTGAAGTGCACCAGCGATGCCTTTCAACGCCTCAAACCTCCGGCCGGGTCCTGCCTCTCCAGCAGCAGTGGGAGCGAAGGTCCCCATGTCATCACTCTGCTCAGAGGCTGCCTGGATTAAAACGTCCGGCCGCCCAGGGAGGGGGAACGAGGGAGGAGGAGGGCAGGGAGGGGAATCTGTCACCCCTGGGGGAGGATTCTGAGCAGTGCAAATACCACGCTGGCCGTACCCAGATGTGAGAGCACAGCGAGGTCGTGGCGTGGGCTCGGGCGTACAGCGCGCAGCGAGCGGGTGACAAGGGGGGATTGTTGCACACTGAGAGGCTGAGGAGTGGGCTTCCTACGCTTGATACCCCCCCAAAGTCCCTCTGAGAGAGGTGTGATAAAGGCAACATCATCTGCTCGGCTGTGGCTGGTTACGCTGTAAGTGCCATGAGATTTGCTTGCCCTGTGGCAGAGGAGAGGGCTGTTGTGCTCTCTGCAGCCTTCTGGGCACGGTGTGTCAGCTGAGCATCCCCACTAGCCCTCTGGTAAGCTGCTTCCCCAGAGCTGACTGGGGCAGGCTGCCCGTCCTGCAGCTCCTGGCTGCGGGCTGACTGTCCCCCTGGTGCCAGGCGCTGTAACGTGGGTGTGCCCTCAGCCCCCGTGTGTCTGCAGGGGGAGGCTTGGGCAGGCTGAGCTGAGAGGGAGTCTCGTCCTTTGAAATGAGCACATTGGGAAGGGCAAGTCCTTGTTGTCAGGTAACTACTGAACTTTAACATTTTTCATGGTATGGGAGAAAACAGAAAATGATATGTTTCATTGATCTGGTTTTCCTCCATATTATATGATATAGCACTTGGGATTATGTTTTTGTCATGTAGATATTAGACATTTACTATATAATTAATAATAACAATAAAACCTTCCTGTTAGTTGTCCTAGAAATGAACTATTCAGTGGTTAAATTCCAGGCCTTATAAATCCTGCTTATGAACTGGGTAACAAGCTCAGTGTCTGGAGATGTGGAGGCACATACATGCACACTTCTAGCGAATCATGTGTGCATGTGTTCTGAAACTCAACACACATTTTGCTTGAAATTTGTGAAATACTTTAAGTGGATTAGTTATGAATTTAGTTCAGACTGATACTGCTTTGTACTACTGAAGCTGTAACCTGGAGAGTGATTTTTCCCTTCCTCCCTACACAAACTGGTTGAGCCTTTGGCATCCCATATTAAAAATGCAGAACACAGTGATTATTTAGTCACGGAGTAAACATTGAAGGATTAGATACAAAATCAAATGTTCAGTAATTGCATTAGGATATGTTTTGAGGAAAACGAGCCTTTGCACACTAGTTGTGGCCTTGCTGTGACTGTACAATACCACTGGGGTTTGGTAGCCAAGGCCACGGAGGCTCGAGAGAGCAAACTTTGTTGGGTGCTGGTGAATCTCTGCGTCGTTCATAGGCTCACTTCCTGGCTGCAGCCACTTCAGCAGAATTCCAGCGTCACCAAAGTGCATGAATTTTTCTGTGGAATTCCTGTGGAAAAATGAGTTCTTCAGAGGAGCTCTCTTTTTCAGGGCATTACTGTACTCTGAATCATTAATGCTAGAAATCTGCTATTAACTTTACCTATTTTTCTTTGCTGTGGCTTGTGCTGAGGGTTATCTGATTTGTTATACTTTCCATGTTTGAAAAGCCATGCTGTGATTTCTAAGCTATAGAGACGTGAGTGAAGCAAACAGAACATTAGCTGAAAAGAGCCTTTCTCCTATTCAAATCCACCAGCCCAAGAAATACACTCAGTAACATTTCAGTGTTATTTTCCCTTTCTATTCCTTCCCCTTTCTAAAAAAATGCATTGACGGCAGAGTAGAGTTGCTTCAGCTTGTTAGAATCTTTTCTTCCAAAAGATTATTTTGAAATGCTTTCCATGAATATTTGCTTTGCCTTTGCATAGAAGTCACTTCGGTCTATAGCTGGGAAATTGGTTAATCTGCTTGATGTTACAAATTAGGGTTTATTTATTTGTTTGTTATGTTAAAAAGAAAATTCAGCTGCCTTTCTACCAAGAGGAAGATTCTCAGTTAGCTAATGACCTCCTGTCTTTGATCTCACTTTTTTTTTTATGAGCCACGTTTTTTATCAGCTGTGTATAATTACAAATATGAGCATCCCCATAAATATCCAAATTTACTTGTTTACAGAAGTGTTGTTCTCTTTCC
>NW_008626469.1:24263-26675 GCF_000691845.1 Merops nubicus
TTCCCTGGTCTCCTCCGTGCCGGAGGAGCAGAAGGAGAAGTGCTGAAAATGACCCTTCTGTCTTTCAAGTCTGGTGTTGGATGTTCGCACTTAAATCTGGGCTTTAAGTACATTTACATTTCCCATGGAAGCTTACAGAAATGTGTTTGTTTGTCCAAGGAAACCCACGTTAAGCAAAGTTTTTAGTTTCCAATAAAAATCATGGTTCCCATTAGTATGACTTTTGGGAAGACTAAAAATGTTGTTGGGTGATGCCTTTAATGTGCAGCATGCTTGTCAAGTTGTTTTGCCTTTGTCTGTGGAAATGCCAGATTTTCAGCACAACACACAGTAATGTTGGAACAGGCTACTCTGAATTAATAGTTATTGACTGTACTTACTACTGCTCACAACAAATAAATCTCATATTCTGTAAAATGGTGTGGAAATCACTTAAACTGAAATGAGATAGATGAATTGGTAAAATGGATTGTATATGTGGTTGGTAGTTAATTTTTTTTCTTTTAATGTTGCAGAGATACATTTAAAACAACAGGGCTGATATCTTGCAAAACCCTGCCTTGGCTGTCAAAAAAAGGTCTGTTAGACAGTAGAAAAATCTCATTCCATGCATTAGTATCAGCACAAATTGTAAATTTTGGGTTTGGTAATAGTTAACTTACTCAGTGAGTGAGCAAACGTGCAGACTGAATCTTCTGCATGCTGCTCTGCGTTTGATTAGAAAGATTTGTCAGTTCACACTTGTTAACAAAATTCCATGTTTTAAAATTAAGTGTGATTTTAAAAGCTGCATCATAAGCATAGCTGC
The DNA here is from genome assembly GCF_000691845.1 of Merops nubicus. Taxonomy (NCBI): domain Eukaryota; kingdom Metazoa; phylum Chordata; class Aves; order Coraciiformes; family Meropidae; genus Merops; species Merops nubicus. The sequence continues at coordinate 25,072 of NW_008626469.1, forward strand.
CAGACAAGTGGTACTGCTTTTTACAAATGTTCCACTGAAAAAAAAAATCAATTTCTGTTCTTCTGCCTACCTTTAAAATTTGTATTTTATACCCATTTTGCTAGACAGGTATAGTTTAGTAATGTCTCTTTGGGCGTGCAAAAGGGAGGATGATTTTGCAAATGTGCTGTGTTTGAGTTTCTGCAGAGAGGTTCTGGGTTGCTCTGGCTGCAGGAGTGAAAGCACCGATTGCAAACTGAACAGTCAGTTTCCGAGCAGGAAGCCAGGCATGAGATGTACGTTTTCATGTGGGTTCTGGCCCATATCATTTGCATTGGGGCACTAATCTGGGGCATGACTTGGGTGTCAGTTTTGTTACACAGTCAGACTACTTCTGAATTTCTTTTTTTTCTTAAAATCCTTGGAATTTTTCCGAATGTAATAAAAGCAAGGAATTCACACTCTCTGCGGCATGCCTTGCCAGTAACTGAGGCAGGTAGCAGAATTAAAAGCCTGGTGTGGGTGTTTATCTATCTGTTTTTGTTGTTGATTTGGGTTGGGCTTTTCCCTGTAGGAAGGATTCTGCCTGGGATTTTCTCGGGTGGGAGGGGAAGTGGCACTGGTGCTTTGGGTGCAGTGCTGACTGTCTGTCTCAGTGTCCATGGTGGAGAAGTGTCTCCCTGTGCTGGGAAGTTAAACGGCACAGGGATTTGGGGTCGTTGTAAAGTGGCAGCCAAATACTCTTGTATCCAGCAAATGTTATGTTTTCATGACCAAAACTGATAATTTCAGGGCTGTGACTCATTTATTTGCATATATTTTTCCAACAGGAAATTCTTCTATCTTAATTGAGGTAATTACTCATCCTTTTCTTGAAATTACAAGGTTCCAGTTTTTACAGGCATTTGATATAAACTGCAGGATTTTAATTACTGAAAAAGATTAAGGTAGTAGAATGTAAGCAGGGCAACTTTTTTCACTAATTTTAGGCTGCTGCTTTCTACATAATAGTAATTGTTTGGGGAAGTTTAAATCAGCTACTGTATGGATGATAAAAGGAAAATGCAGAAAAGTCTTTGTATTGCAATGGCACCAAAATAAAATTTGCTTTTCCATTAATCCTGAAGAGGAGTTCCCATGTCTTTGAGATTTCAGTGTTGCAGGGACAGTGGGTCAAATAGTTTGAATTAGGAAGAGTGGGATAGCAGTCACCTTCCAGGCGAGGAGAGGTACATGGAAGCTAATCTGTTTCTGATAAATCAGGCTGTCACCAGATCTTCCTCCTTTAATCTGGTCACTCCACAGGCTTCAGCAGACACATCAGTTGGGGTATATTGTCACCTGCTACTTAGGTCTGATGCTTCAGTTTGGTCATATTTTGATGAGATTTTTGGAAACTGTATTTTTACATGCCAAACTTGTTAGTTCTAAGCAAGCGCTAATATTTGGGAAGTTGAAGCTCAGCCATTTTGGATTTTAAAAACATTGGCAAAACCCTCTGGTTTTCCTATCCTCAATTTTGCAAAAGTCCTGAAATATATCTAAGGGTGAAACTGAGAAAAAACAACACAAACACCCCCCCCCCCCCAGGTGCTGGGTTCACCGATGGTCGCAGTCTGGCAGAG
>NW_008626469.1:26833-32604 GCF_000691845.1 Merops nubicus
CAGCAGGAAGTTTGTTTCCCTGGGGCCAGATTTGTAAAAATGATCATATTTCCATGGAAGCTAGGTGTGCGAGTACCCTGGAGAATCTAAGATCTAGGCTTGAATAATGAAGTAAGTAATTATGATAGGCTGTAGCACCATTATTAATTCTCAAATTTTTATTCTGATGAGTAATAATAGTTAGTACAGTTAAGGTTATATTTTTGGCATCCATTTATTCCTGTTGAAAATGGCTTAAAATGATTGCCGTGGTAGCACTTTCAGCTCAGATTGAGTTCAGTGTGTTGGATATAATATTTATTAGTCTCAGAGTGCTGTAGTTTCAGAGAAATTTCTGACAGGTACAGGTTTTGAGAGAACCAAAAGCTTTGATGCTCATCAGACTGCAAAGTCCATTTTCATTGTCTTGGAACTGACCTGGCATCACTTCAAGAAGTGCTGCTTTTGTGGTTTGTAGGTATGTATTTCTCCTCTTTGCAGTGAAATTTGCATCTTTCTGCAGTTCTTGCAAAGACATGAAATGAGATTTATCTCCCTTGCACGGATACTCTGTCCATGGAGATGCTCAGAACATACCTGCACAAAGTGTGGCTCACCTGAGAGAGGCTGGTCCAGCTCTCACAGCACTGGGGGTCCTCCCAGCCTGCAGTATTCTGTCCTTGTACGACAGTGATGCAGGGGAGTGTTATACTTGAACATGCACATGGCCTTAAGCCTTCTACGTGGAGGTTTGAGTGTAACAAGGAGATTAATCACTAGTTGTGTGGCTTAAGAAATAGCAAGAGCATGGGCAGTGGGCTGACTCCATACAGGGCACACAAACGAATCAAACGTACTTGAAGTGAGATCTCAGTTGTGCTGTTGTCCCTGTTTTTTATAGTTTGGCCCCAAAAGACAAATTTTTATAAAATTCAGTGCATAAAATGAAATTAAAAATAGATCAAAATTGGAAATGAAGTGTGAAGCTAGGAAATTATGTGTAGTAATGATATCTTGACCAGGCATGCTGTCTATGCAGGTCACTAGATGGTAGAATGACTACATTTGGGTTGTTTTGTGAGCTGAATGAGCTTTCTGTTGCTCCTTTTACCTTGCGTGCTCCCTTTTACATAAAATCAGAAAGGGGCAACTCGATATAATTTTTCAAAGTGAGACTTGTAGATGTTTCATTTAACTAAAATTTTAATTATATGTAGTTGCATCTTTGAGACAGCATTTTCCACATAACCTGCCTGGCTTTATGTTTTCATTAAGAGCATATGATATTTTTTCCTCCAAGTCTTAATTCCAGAAATCCCTGTGGGCAACCCGACAGTTACGTCACAATCCTGGCACATAATTTGTTAAAAGTGTCTCTGGGCAGGTCTTTACAGCTGTCACACAACCTCTGTACACTGCTCCTAAACCAAACGGTTTCTAATTCCCTCTGCAGAAGTGTAAAGCTGCAGCGTAGTTTCATGTCATAAAGGCACTGCAGGAAAAGGGGCTGAAATCCTTATTCTTTCATGTCTGGGCTTTGTTTACTATGTATTTGATCTGCAGTTATTGCAGCTCTGAGACCTGCTCTTGTCAGACTGGGCAGGGGGGTAGCCCGGCTTTGGCTGTGGGAGGAGGAAGGTGGGTTGGTGGTAGGGAGGCTTGTTTTGCAAGAGGGCAGGTTTCACACCCAGGCATAGTGTTCTGGTCAGGAAAAACTCACCTTGTAGCCTCAAATCAGCAGCTGGAAGATGTGCCACACTCCACTAGTGTGAGGGGAAACCTGCCTGGCTGGTTTTGTAACACGACAGGCTGAGCTAGATATCAGAAGATACTGACGGGTTGCCTCTTGAAGAGCTGAAATTTGCTTGTTTCTTTGGTTTATCCCTCAAAGTTTATTAAGTACTGAGAGGGCAAAATATTTAGAGATCAGATTTCCCTTTGAGGTTTCCCATGCAGTTTTCATTTGTGTTAGGAGGAGTTAGATTGAGAAGCAGACACACGCTGCAGCTGTGGGTTTTGGTTTTGAATTTCCTCTGCTGACACAGCAATTAGAGATTTATCTGTAGTTACCTGGTTCTGAGTTATTACCTATTTATTTATTTTTTAATAATAAAGTAGAGATTTGCATTTTCTGTTTAAGGAAGTCACCTGTATTGGGTGACTTTGGTTTTTTACCTGTGGCACACTCAGCTCCCAGCTCTGTGGAAGGAGCAGAGGCAGTCTGATAACCAAATGACCAACTGTCCAACAGGAAGAAGAAAACCTCAGGAGAAAGCTGTCTGATGGGTAAAACTGGGCAAGGGCCTTGCTGGCCACCCTGACTAGTACTCTAAGCTGCAGGACTACCTTTTAAATCTGTGACTGGCCTCCACATTGTTCTAATATTAATGTGTCCTTGGGGCCACATTTTTATATTAATTAGTTCAGTTAATTAATAGTTTGTTTAAATGCAGACAGAAAAATGGCTTCTGATCAATTTGATCAGGCAGTGGTATGTCAAAATCCTAAGGAAAAAAAATACTTTAAAAAAGTACTTCTTATAAACTTGCATCTTCAGAAGTGTTAAAGTTTTCTGAACTAGTCGTGGCTGATTTTGCATTACTGGTCTCTGTGTAGAATAGCCAGCAGCAGCGACAGCCTAGGGTTAAAAGGGTTTGCAGGAGCATGTATCTGGAGAAGGTTTTGGTTTTTGCCTAGGAATGCATCTCACTCCACGTGTAGGCTCACGGGCACGTCGCTGCAGAGCCAGCTGAGCATGTTAAGTTACAGGAACAGCATCATTCTTTTGGGGTCAAGCAACAGTTGCTAGGTAATTTATTCCTCCAGTTTTCAAAGGGGTTGAGTGCCAGAGCTATGGAGGCACCAAAACCAGAACACTGTGGAAGGAAAATATGCAGAGTGGGCCAGAGTGTATCTCCAGCACAGCAACCTTTCAGCCTGGTTATGTAGGTAATGACTTATTGGAAAGAGAGAGTTTGGAATATGCCTACTTCCAACTGAACTGGAGTTTTACATTATTGTGTTGGAAGGACAGAAACGCTTAAATTTGTGTGTGTAGGAACTGTTCAAACAACTTAGGTGACATAGTAAGAGAAAAAAATACATTTTTAGTTGTAGGATTTTTTTTTATAAGTACGGCTCATGGACATACTTGTAAAATGTAAGATGTGTGAAAAGAGGAATAAATTTTTTTTGTATGTATCTACATGACATCTGTACTTAATTAACAAATTTTTTTCCTGAAGTGCTTTGCTGAGACTCAGAAATTAATCCCAAGAAATAGTTTTTATTTCTTTGGATTACTTTTTGTGAGAAAGAAAGAGAGAAAGAAGGAAGGAAGGAAAGAAAGTCTGCTTGTGGTTAGCCCAGATGTGCTTTTTCCAATACAGCCTTTTTTTAATGCTACAGCAGCAGTAACATTTTGAATTGCAGAAAACACTTCAGTGGAAGGTTGCAGTAAGGGAGACTTTTTAGGAGTCTTTTCTGGTTCTATTTCCTATATGTACAGGGTATTGCTTCAACATGCCAAAGAATGGGTTTAAAATACGCAATGCTTTCAGAGCACTGGTGTGGGGATTTCTGTGTGCTGGTAAACCCTCAGTCCTGCCCATGTCCCCTTCCAGGAGAGTGCCAGGGCAGGTGCCAGGGCAGGTGCCAGGGCAGGTGCCAGGGCAGGCAGCAGCTCTGCAGCAGGACGTGCCTGGCAGCGGTGCGGCGGGCACACGCCTGTCCCTGCCTTCCCACTGACCCCCAGTCTGCTGCTTCTCTGCAGATGGGAAATGAAAATAGAGTCAAAGGTGAGCTGGGTTTGAATTTTTGAGGGGCACGATCAGAGCGTATTTACAGTAGGGAAACCAATTTGCTGGTGTTCAGTGTTTGCTTCCTCACTCAAACAGGAGCTAAATATCTATCTAGCCTTCGTGGGGGTGAACCTGTCCCTCAGAAAGCCTTGCTGTGGTGTGGCTTTGGGGGAGGTGGCAGAGCAGAGGTTAATACCACGCCTGCTCTTCACAACCCAAGTGCCTCAGCTTCCCATAGGCTGCTCCTGGGCCTGGAGACCCCAGAAAAGAGAGGTGCAGTGTGGGGGAGGCAGGGGACCAGCAGAGCAAACCCAAACCTGAGCAGCTGGGAACCTGTGGGGTGGCAGGCTAGGCTAGCAGACCACCCAGGAGTTAAGAGGGTCTAGGGCAGGTTAAAAAACAGAGCAATAGCGAGGGGATTTTTTAGTTCTGTGCTAGAAGGAGCTGTGTGGGGTGGAATTGGGCATTGGATACTTATTAATCACCTCCTGTACTCGCCAGAGGTTAATACAGGAGGATCATTTGCAAGCCAAGTTCTTGCAGCGTGCTGAAAAGCCCTTCTTCATTCCCAGAGGGTGCCCCAGCACCCCGGGGTCTTCGCTAGAGTGTGGCCTGGGGTGTTGCCCCCACAGTTCCCCCCCGTGCCTGGGACCCTGGCCTCGAGCTGGGATGTGTCCAAGCTGCTCCAGCCCTCTGGGGATGAATCACTGCAGCAGGAAAGCGAAATACTGTTCTGCCAGGATGGGGCCAGGTTTGGCTGCAGCATCTCTCGAGCTCATTGGGCTTTTAGGTCTCTCAGCTGGGTGAGGTCCACTCAGAAAGTGGTGGGGTTTTGGGAGGCCACAGTGCCAGGCGACACCCTGCAGAGCACAGCCACCCCAAGAGCAGCTGGTCCCCGCGCCGTCCCGGGCGCTCGGGACCTCACCATGCTTCTGAACAGCTGCGCTGGTCACCCCAGGGCAAAGCCACGCCTCAGGCTCTGCTTCGCAGTTCCTCATGGAACGCTTTTATGATGACTTCCCAAAAGTGCCTTTCTTTCTGTCTGAGGGAGGTTTGTCATCAGAAAGCTTTTCCTGGGGACAGAGTGGGAGGAGGGACTGTTGGATATGGAGCCTGTTCGGCGTGTCAGCGTTTGCGTGGGACGTGGGCGCAGCCTAGGAACAGTTCCCTGCAGTTACTGTGACAGGAGTCTGACAGGTCCTGTTAATGAGCTATCTGTCAAGTCTTTGAACATGTGCAAATGAGTTCTGTTACCAGATTGTGTTTTCATTCCTTTCCATAGACATAGCAAATTAATAAGAAATGTGGAAGAGTGGAGAACTGTAATTGTAGCACTGACTGCTTGATCCATTTCCTTATAAGAGTAATAAATAACATCCTTTCAACATCTCAGACCCAGAAGATTTTTAAAAAACTTTCTAAAATACTCATTTTGTATTCATCCAAGGAACTTACCAGAAGTGTTTCATCTGATTCTTTATAAATCTTCTATTCTACAAGATGTGGAAGAAAGTTCTTACGGCAGCTTGAAACAGCGATTGAGGCTATTGGTGACTAAATCTGGACAGGATGAATTTACAGAGCTACAGTGGAAATACTTGGCTGGTTTTACCTAGAATACAGAGCTATACAACCTGTAGCCCATGCATCATGAGCTGTAATTTCTTCTAAAGTATGAGTTATTTTAGCTGCTAAAACATTGCCCTCCAGTGTAAAGAAACTGTTTTGGTTTTTTTTTAAATGAAGGTAGAGACACAATTCTCTTTCATATGCTGTTGGATGTCAGAGGTGAGATTTGAATGTTGCTCAAGGAAGTCGAGATTGAATGTAGGATTTCCTTTGTATCTGGAGCAATAAGCAAGTGATGATATATCCAGGCCTATTGTTTCAAGAATTATTAACTTAAGACACAAAGTGTTGTGAAGTGCTCCTTTGGAGAATCTCCTTCATTTTGTCATTCCTGCAAATACAAAGGAAATCCTCCGTTCAGCA
>NW_008626469.1:32635-45735 GCF_000691845.1 Merops nubicus
TTTTGAGGAGGGCAGTGGTACAAGCTTCGCCACCTTCCCTTTAGGAAGTGCTTTCCAAGCAGTCCAAGGGAAACAGAGGAACATTTTTGCTGCTGTGCCTATAAATGTAGGTCTTGTTCAAGTATTTGGCTTGCTTCTGTATCTGTCCCCTCCCTACCCAACTGTAAAGGTTTACCTGGGCTGCAGGACAAAAATAACACTGAATTCCTTGCCAAGGGCTGCAGCCTTTCTCTCAGCTGCCCAGCACTGGCTGAAGCTGGAGCTCCCCTGGAAGAAGGGCTCTGAGGCTGGAGCACCCGCGCTCCCCTCGGCGTCCTCGGGCACGGCACCCTCCATGGTCGGGATGCTGCTTCAGTTCCTGCTAGGTTTAGTTGTTGCCTGGTTCTTCCTTGCCAGTCCCAAAGCTGCTATTTTATAACGTGGTTAATTTTAATTATGGTCTGCCAGTAGTGCCATGACTAGACTGTGTTGTCCCTGTGTGAGATAAAAGAGTGTTGAACATTCTTCAGTTTCCACTGTCAGATACTAACAAACCCATAGTGTAAAATAAGCAGAACTACCCCGTGTTTAAAATGCCCCCTGAAAATGCATGTTCCAAGCAGAGCTGGGCCAGCAGAGTGCCTCTTGAGCTTGGTTGTGGTATTATGCTTGAACTTGCTGGTTTTGCTCATTGTTCAACCACGTCTCACAATTCCTGAGACTTCTGGGACAGACAAAGTTTTTCTGCAGAATCTTGAATTCTGAAACGCAGGACATCTTGTTCTGCTTCTGCAGGTTTTTGTTGTTGGGTTTGGTTGTTTTTGTTCAGTTTGGTTTGGTTTGGGTTTTTTTTTGTCTGTCATCCTTTCATCTTTCCTTTCCTCCTTTGCCTTTTGTCTTTGCCATCAGCTTCTTCCCTTTCAGGTTTTGTTGTTGTTCCTTCCTCCTTCCACACCACCCCTGTGCCTTATCTCCCCGTCCCAAGCATGGGGATCACCATTCAGCATTTCCCAACCTCATCAGGTTAATTCTCACACTTTTGATCCGTGCTTCCCGCCCAGCTTTGGCCAAGCCATGTGGGGAAAGCTGGGAGGAAAGTGTGAGGAGGTCAGACAGTCCCCAGATGATGAGCGTGGTGTGAGAGCAGTGTCCTGGGACACAGGAGAACGGCGTGACAACGGCACGTCCCATGACAGGCAGACCCTTGAGAAGTGTGGCAGCCTTTAGAGCCCCAAAATCACAACCTCTGTGCTTGCTTCTTGTATGCACACAGTTTCAGTAGCTTTTACTCTGATTGTCTGAATGTGGGTTTGATTTTTAACAGATATTTCAGAGGGCTGTCTGCAATGTGCCCAGAAAGGGGACCCCCCATCCCCTTATCCCCACTAACTTAGTTTGGTTTTAGCTACTGTTAAAAGTCCATTTTTTTTCTTGCTCATTGGTTTCCAATAAGCTTCTAAATATGTACAGTATTTAGGGGCATCTCTATTCATCTTTCAGTCAACATTTAAGTGCATTATTTGTTTAGTTAAATATGTATTTTGCTTCTGTAAATGTATTATTTATCTGATAAATGCTATTGGTTTATTTGGAACCTTTACAGCCCGAAGGGCAAACACGTATTTTGGCATGGCAATAGTTTAGAAAACATGTATTATTTACCCATCAGAAAGTAATGGGTCCTGAGGAGCCATTATGGTCCAGCTTGTAAATCCTTCTCAGTTTGCATATTATTGACCCAACAGACAGTAACAGCTCTTGGGACCTGCTGTGGTCTATCCATATTCATTTGGTTGCCATACATGTGTGCAAAGTCTGCTTGCTGAAAATTCCTACAAATGCTTGGTTGAAAAAAATATATACAGAAAGTTATATTTATAAATGAAATTGCTTGGTCAGTTTTAATTTCCCTCTTTCCTTCTCCCTCATAAATACCTAGAAACACTTTTAAGGAAAATTATTTGTTTTGGAATTACACAAGCACTCAGAAGAGCTTTATACTAGTAATTATTTCTTAAAAAGAAAAAAAAAAACAACAAAAAAACCAACAACAAAACATTTATGTAATATAATATGCAGTCTGACTTTCAACAGATTTAAAAAAAAATGTTTCAATGCCAAGTTTCAGGCTAACAGCAAATTTTTACAGCTGAATAATAAACATTAAACACATGAGTGTATAATGGAAATGTTGACACCTCCAAGGCTGGTTGAACAAATAACTTTCATGTAATGAGACTTCTGGTTTTTAGAGCTAAATGTTTTGAAGTTTTATTCAAACCATTTCTTTAAAACCCAGGCCTCTTGCTGTGGCACGGGAGTGTTGCGTGCGACCCGAAAAGGCCGTGCCCTCAGCGGAGCTGCCAGGCCCTGGCACCCCTCGGGCAGCAGCAGCAGCAGGGCGGTGCCAGCGCGGGGCTGGGTGCGGGGCCGGGCTGGTCACTCTCCTTCCTGCAGCGGGGGGATCGTGGCCCCTTGGCTGTGTCGTTGTCCCTGCCTGTGCAACAACAATCTCCCTGTGATGCTTGGAAGACTAGGTGGGGAATTTGTCTTAAAAACATGAAAAAGGAAACAAAAAAAAAAAAGAGGGGTGTGTGTGTGTGTGTGTTAAGCCACCCAGAATTTGTGGTCTTCTTAAAGGCTCTGGGCGGCAGGAGGAGAAATCATCCTTTGAAACCCAAAATGTTTCATGGAGTGGTAATAATGATGTGTGGGAATGCTGAACCCTGGAATTGTTGACGGGCAACGGGGAACTCAATTCTGTGCATTAACTGAGACTTTTTCTTTTTAAGGCAATGAGCTCCTTTTGAGCTTACCCTTATACCTGCATCTGAATGTGCTTATAAACAGATTTACATATTTACTTAAAGAACATGTGTGTGCCTGTGTGTATGTATATTTGAAACTAATTACATCGTTATTAAGGACTTCTGTGCATTGTTCCTTATGTGCCTTTTCCAGTCTTAAAGCTATTTGTCTGGGGCTGTATGCATAACATGCATTCTCTTGAGCCACAGTGGTCAAATAATATGTACTCACAGAGGAGTGAAATGAGAGTATAGCAAAACAGTCTATACCTTTTATTTTTATTTAAAATTTGTGGTCAGATATTCAATCCTTGCTACAAAGCAGAATCTGTTTTTTATTACATGTTTAAACAAATGACAGGTTTTTAATGGAAAATAATAATCACTTTGCAACGGTTATTAAGCTTAAAGAGAGAACTTTGCAAATCTGTGTAAGGCCTGAAGTCTGGCTAGTCTCTGGTCGCAAAGCTGGAAGAAGAAAATGTCAAGTATTACAGCCAGTTGTCCTTGCTGCCCCAAAGCACTGCTGTCCTCTCTGTCCTGTGTGTAACAACATCAGTCAGTAATTATATCTCTTGCTGCAGAGTACAGCAATCAGTGTGGGCTAATCCCCATCACACACACATAAATCAGTTTCTGAAGAACCGTAGAGGACATTTATTTGCAGTCTGTTTATTTTGAAGTTCTTTACAGGTAATCCTCCAGAAGACGACTTCTGCCAAAGCTGAAGAAGTCTACTGCTTTTTCTGTAGGCTTTGCTTATCATTAATAGAAAGCAGCATGTGTACATCCTGCAAACTCATTTCCCTATTTAAAGTGGGCATCCTTCCTTTACTGAGATAGGCTTCCTCTTTTCATACAGGGCTGAGGATGAAGCCTTTGTGAGCCCTTAAAGGCACATCCCTTCCAAATGACCTTTTGTCCTGTGCTAGTAGGTTGCATTGTTTAGTCGACTCCCTGTGCAGCGCAGCTACACGAGGTGTCTTTAGAAATGAAGAAAAAAAAACCCTTCTTTGCTAATTAAATTTGGAAACGTGTCATATTTTCTGATTATAAAGCATAAATGAAAGCTCAGTCAAGTGTATTCTGCTTTTTTGGTAGTCTTGTTTGGGATCTGAGCTCCAGGGAGTAACTGAGCAGGGGTTATTCATGCAGCTCTCCAAGGGCAGTTGCTATGTTTGGGCAGAACTTTGCCCTGTTGATGCCTAAATCCTTCATACAGACAAAATGCTGGCGTTGGTGGGTTTTCTTTTTCCTTTGATACACGTGACCAACAATTGTCCAAAGATATTTAACTACATACAAAGTTGTAGATCTATACCTTTTGTGTATGTAAGCACCAACTCATAGTCAGGTACTAGTGCAATATTTCTCTTGAAAGTTCAAATGCATCTTCCAGTGCATGTTTACTTGCATAGGTTTACTTTTTGTTTAACAGAAATTATTCTTTTTGTGAACTGCTTGTGCTTGTTTTTACTGACAGTGTCACAGATGAGTTGTTACGGAAGAAATATTATTTTCACAGGCATTGATTTATACCATTATTAAATTAATTGGATTGAAGTTAAGTTGTAAGTAGTTTCTCTTGAGTGACAGATACAGAATTTCACTAATCAGAGATGAAGGAAAATGACATGAAAACTTGTTAATTCTGGTCCTTTTCCATAAATTTGCCAGCTGATGTTTTGGTTTGTCGGTTTTCTTGTGAGGTTTCTGTGCTATGGAACATACCTGTAGGCAATTGGTAAATGCTTTCTTTAAAAACCTTTTGCAAGGGTCCCTCCTGAGCTGAGCCAGCCGGCACTGGGGCCTGTGCTGGGGCCTGGCTGGGGCTCCTCCCTGGCCTGGGTGTGCTGGGGGGCACACGGGTGCTGTTGGGGGGGGGCACCACCCTTTCCCAGGGGTCTGCTCTCACCTGTGAAACACTGCAGGGTGCTGACACAGACTGGGAAATCCCTTACCCCCTCCTGACCTGAGCCCAGCCAGGGGAGCTCCACAGGCACCTAGTTAGTTACTGCAGGGAGGGATTTTACTCTAGGGGGGACACAGAGGAGGAACTTAATCCCATCCTTCTAAAGCTATTTATTGACTGCATAACCACAGCCACTCTTATTCAGAAACCTGGCTGAAATAGGCTCCTGTTTGCTGTGGGAAACCTCCATGGTCAAGCTTCCTTATCCCAGAGGACTTCCAACCCCACCACTGCCTGTCCTTCGCCAGCAGTGCTCTGCCCTGTGAGGGCACACCAAGGGGGGTCTGCTCTGCAGTGCTTGCCATCCAGCAGCCAGGAATTCAAGATGTTTGCCACAGGGACAATGACACTAGAAGTGAGATAGGTGGGGTACATAAAAGAAGAAAATGAAACACAAGATGGGTTCAACCTGCTATGGAAAGAGAAGCTGGAAGAAAATTAGTTCTTTGTATTCTTCAGGAAATATTGAGAAGCCAGTGTGGTTGGGGGTGGGACCTTATACCCATCACAGTCAGCTGGAATGCTGGCACTGAATGCAAAACCCTGAACCTCTTGCTGCTAGTGACTTTCCCAAATCTGCAGTGGAAGGCCCTGGTGCAGCTTACCAGGACTATGTTTAAAAAAGTGAAAAATGAGAATGGAAAATCGTGTGTGTGTGTGTGTATACATATGTTTGCCTCCATAAAATTTGTGTAAGTTTTTCTGCACCTTTGTGGAAAAGGATGCAACTTTTAAACGTGACCTGCTGTGGCCTCAGTATATTGAAGTGTTCACTGGAGTTGCTTTGTGGCCAACCTGTATGTGACAAAATCTATGGCAGCCTTCTGGAGTGGCAGCAATGCACCTCTTAGAACAGCCAGCGTCTGCACGAGCAGTTTGGAGGGGACCTTTGTGATGAGGTGGTTGGTGTGGATAAGTGTGGGCAAGGTGCTTGTTTGATGGCAGGTGGGGCAGATTTGCTGTTTGCAGAAGCAGGGCTGTTTCTGTAGCAAGTTTGAGCGAGTGTTCTGGATTTAATTAAGATGCTGGCAGCAAAGGAAATTCATGTGCCCTTCTGTCCTTTCTTCACCCCTGAGAAAGACACTGAGGCAGCTATCCCAGTAGATCTGTCTGACTGGTGAGTGTATGTGTGCAAGGCAGAAGCCGACTGGCTGGTGACCTTAACACTTCTGCATCCTTTGCTCTCGTGGAAAAGGAGAATAGGAAAAAAGGGAAGGGGAAGATATCTTCCCCTCCAGTTCTTACAGCTGTGATGTAGGATCCTTAAGGAAAATCTACTTTAGAAATCCTTTAAGAAGGGCTCTTATTTTCCATCATATATTTAAGGGGAAAACTTTCTGAATGTTTTAATCAAACCAATTGCTATGATGTCTGAAGCTGTATTTTGATAATTTTATTTTTTAGATTTAATGTAGAAAATATTATTTTTGCTTTCTGTTTCCAGAAGCAAAGAACAAGCTCAGATTAGCTACCAGCTTGCATGAGTAAAGACTACTAAATTTGACTCAGTGCTTTGCTTAGTACAGTTTGAGATCAGGGCAGCAGTGAGCAGTTGTTCTTGCTGCTGCTTAAAGAACAGGAGCCCTGACTAGAGTGCACAGGGCATTGCACTCATACAGTGGACTTGAACTTTACCTAGACTGGTGAAAATTAGTACTTTTAGTTTTAAATGCTTTCAGAGTCCTTGTGAAACAACTAGCTTTATGCTCTGGGGTGTAAAAAAGGTTGCCAAGCGGCCGTCTCGGCTCTCAGAGGCTGTTTGTTCTATTGGCAGAAGAGATTTATTAAAAAATGGTACATTTACCAAATAATGTATTTATTTACCAAGTGCTTTGTGCTGGCTTTGGAGAATACGTTCCCTTTGATGTGTCAGTGAATATTTTAATGGTTCATTTAATCATGTACAGGCTTGGGAACATTTTTTTAGGGAAGTACTACACACCTGCTCTGATGGTTAAATTTGTTGAAAAAAATAGGAGTTAAAAAAACCAACCCTCCAAACCTCTTTAAATATATCTTTTTGAACAGGAAAGAAACCTTTAACAATAATATTTTAAAAAATCAGAACTTGACATAAGAAGGCTGATAATACATTTTAAATGCAATTTGTATTGCCCTGTTAAAAAGTAGCAAAGGATTCCCAAATCTCTCCTGTTTCAGCCTTCTTGGAAACATTAAGGCCATCACTGCCTCCCTCCTGTTCTCAAGGCCATAGCCCCACCAAGAGTGCCCAAGCCCCTGCAGCTCTCCCCTCCCCTCAGCATGTTATTTTTTTTGTTTTGTTTTTTGTTTTTACTGAAAGAGTTATTCCTTAAAAGAAGAGAGGAGGAGTTGGAAGCATGGTCTACCAGTTACCCTTATTGTTCTCATGTAGGCATCTGTGCTGAGGTCCTCATTGATCCTGAAGTCTGTTTTCTCTAACCCATTATTATCAATAAGATGTAGTAGCAGCACTGGAAGAAGATTTTTCTATGCCTTGTTTGTCCCTGCATGTGAGATGGGTGGGGACAGAGATGACTCAGGTGCTGAAAGCCATTTGAGCTCCTTTGAAAGACAGCACCACGCTGCTTTCCTCCTCACCCCGTGGCACAGTCTGAGCTTTCCTGAGCACGAAGGACCCAGCTGGGGGTGCAGGTCAGGAGCCAGAAAGCTTTCCTGTGACTCCTTGTAATTGTCTCTGTATTGCAGCTGCTCTTCATCTGAAGAGGTATTTGTCTCAGTTTTCTTCTGAGAATTCCCAGGCTAGCAGGTGCTGGCCACTCAGCAGCACCAAGCATGTCTACTTCTTGGGAGCTGGCTTCTTGTCACCTGCCACAGGTTCGCTGTGGCCTTAGTCCTTTGGTCTGCTTTTCATGGCACAGAATTGCATTTCACAGTCGAGATCTTGTAGGCAAACCTAAGAGCCAGACTTCCGTGTGGGAGATGGTCTGAATCATAAATCATAACAGAGATTATTAATGATAAAGTTGGGCAGCAGCTTCTAACAGGGAGTAGATAAAAACTGAAAACCAAGTACAATAAGTTGACTTATAAATAAGTAGCATATAAAGTAGATCTTTCCAGCAACTCCTTGCTTTGTAGTGAACCCAAACTGATTAGTATCTGAGTCAAATTTGGATAGATGTAGTTTCTAAATACACCATCTTTTTTTTTTTTTTTTTTCTTGACAAAAATGAGTCCTCCCTGAGGAGAAAGATTTTTCTATAAACAATAAGGCTAATTTTGAAAATTTATTCCTAAATCTAATATACTTCTGGTCTGGTCAGCATCTTATATCTTCACGTTTTTCAAGTGCAAGAATGCAAAGCAGAAAGAAAGAAGGCAGAGGAAATCCTCTGCGTGGGTAGGGTGGGGTTTCATCCCTGCTTCAGCTGCCCTCCCTCAAGTTAAACCAGGAGGAAAAAGAAAAGTGAAAATGAGCAGTGGTAAAACATTTATTCCACTGCCATTCTTGTTATTTTCAGTGTTGAAGGAGAGAAAAGTGTTTTAGATGCTCATATTATTTATTTTCTTTTGCAAGGGTGATAGTGGGAATAGCTTAAACTGTGTAAATATTCAAACTGAGGTTATTAGAATGGATGTTACAGAAAAGATCACTAACCTCAAAGGTACAGCTAAGTCACATCTCTATGTGCTTTTATTAGCACGTTGTGGATTACAGACAGCTCAGGCCTCTCGTCACTGCCCCTTTGTGCCACTGTTTTAGCAGGATGGTTCTTTCTGCGTGCTGCAGGAGCAGAAACTGCCTTCTGCTGAAACTTCAGAGCAGCAGTTATAAATAGACCTGGAAATAGCAACAAGCTGGGTCCGCTGCCTCTGTAATGGCCCTTTTCAAATACTTTTAAACAAATGATTCATCAAATAAGGAACACTAAAAGGAGAAATCTGCCAATTTGTAGAATTTGACTCCTCCTAATCAGAGCAAGGCAACAGGATGTTGAGTTCCTGCCCTGCACCTGATTAAAGCCAAATGCACCAGGAACAGCCGGGAATCAGAGGAAGCGCCGAGCGCGTCTCAGCTGGGGGTAGGACAGCAAAAGAATTTCTTAAAATCCCTTCCACCTTTGTTGTTCTATTTTCCTGACTCGTTGACAGATAAGCACTTATTTCCTCTGGTATTTGGACCCCTTAGACACCACGTACAATGTACAGAACATAGGAAAAAACCTACACGTGCCTGTGCCTGGCAGACTCGGTGTTGGTCACGGTGCTGTGCGACGTTGCTCAGCCCCACAGTATAGCCAAGTCACCCACTTCACAGGCCTTGCTCGTGCCAGATGCTCCAAGTTCTGCCCATCCACCTTCAGCAAGTCAAAAGCTGTAGGAGCAGCATGGAGACCGAGATACGTTTTCCATCTGGATGGCCGTGGTGGTTCTCACTGCTGCGTGCTCACACAGAGCCCCTCACTGAACGTGCTTCTCTTACTCTTTTTCTGTGGAAACAGAAAAAATGTGAAACCTTTGTCCATGCTTTCTTCCTGTGCTCTAGAAGCCATAAACCCCACAGCTCTTTAAAGCTTTGCAGTACACACATGCCTTCAAACAAGTGTTAAGCAGTTATTTTTCCCCGTGCAGTTTTAGAATGTGTTGCAGGTTACAGCCAAGCACAAAAAATAATTGTGTTGTAGCATATGCTGTAGATACAGCAACGGCCATAAAGTGGTTTACTGCTTGAAAAAGAGAAATTACTTCAGTGTCAGAAATCTTCTAGGAACCTTAAGACAAAGCTCCTTCTTTAACATTTCTTGAAGCAACTCCTCACGTGGTTCCTGCTGCAGTCGTATCACAAAGCTCCTCTGTGTGTGCGGGTCCCGTTCTCTGCCTCGTGTCCCTGGGGCAGTCCCTGGGGCTGATCCAGCGAGCGGTGCTGGCGGGAGCAGGACTCCTCTTGGCTTCCCTGATCCTTGGACCAGTGGTGCTCAGGGCCATGGCATCCACTGCCCAGCTCCTTTCTCTCTCAGCATCAGTGCTGCCCTCGTAACGAGCATCGCGTTGAGAAAAGCAGGCAATTCAAAAACAAAAATTCTGTTTTTAGTGATATCCCTGAAACACTTTCCTCACATCTTGAAACAAAGGAAAATTTGCCTAAAGAAGTCTCAGCCTGCACGCACTGTTCCTCTCTCCTCTCTTTGCTGAAGCTTGCCAGACTCTATTTCTACAGATTTTAATTCAGATTTCCAGGTTAATGTTGGTGCTGTTTTGTGAGAATTGGTGTTACCAGTGTGCCTGACATACAAGCACTGGGGCTGTCACCAGCTTACAATGGCATTGTGAGAATGGCTGCAGCCAAATTTTATGACCTCCAGGGCTGTGTGTTTAGGATCTTAGTATATGTCAAGGAAAACAGTGCCTCTTTACATCAAGCAAAGCAAAGCGATACTTGTATAAACAGTTGGAAAGCCAAGAGGCTCTGTGGGTGTCGAGTGAACAAAAGGACACTGCCATAAACTTGTGAAACAGAACCCTCAGGTACTTTATGTTCCTCTTTTGACCTTTCTGAGGGATGCAGAATTTTGGCCTAAGCTTGGATGACCTTCGTGTGGTGTTTCGAGGACAGAGCAGGTGTCTGTCTGTCCTGCACCTCTCTGTAACCTGGGGAGGTGGGCTCTTGGAGCAAACAGACATTGCCTGAGGAAAATGGACAGGTTTTGATGTTTAACAGGTATCATTCTGGTGTTTATGGCTTTTAGCACCTGTTAGAAAGCAGCAAATTACTCCCTTTTTCCTTTGATAGGGTATAGCCTGGCTTGCCTATTAATTCGTAATGTGCTTTCCTGATATAGCTTAGGAAACTCTTTATTGTTCACACCAGACATGACAATGCAACCAGTTGTATTTACATAGGCTAAGTTAAAACACTGGAGCAATTAAACTCCTACTCATCACATAATGTGTTTTTCCTGTATTGTAGTGCCAAAAAAAGGTGCTTGAAAGTATTGAGAGATGCACTCATTTTCTGTGAGCTAATGGAAGTTGCCTGCTGCTATTTTGGAACACATAATCATGATGTATTCTTAGGTGTATCTATATTTAAAGCCCTAAGCAGATGCTGGATGTTGAGACAACTTGTGGAAACTTCTGTGTTAAGTCTGATTTTGTTTTTATTCACTGTTTTCAGTTTATCTGTGGAAAGAAATTGGCTTCAGAAGGCAGTGTTCTAGTAGAGGTCAATTGTCTTTCATTGAAATTGTGCTTTTGAAGAAGGATGTGCAAGATCTGCAGATGAGTTTATTGGCTTTCCAACAGATGATGTAGTTTAAATGGTTCGGTTGTTGTTTATGTTTTTCAATGCATATTATGGTTAGAAAGCAGTACTGTTATCAACAGATTTGTTTTCTTAACTTGGGAAAAGATTTTGAAAAACTGATGGATGTTTCTATTTAGAAATCCTCAGAAGGGTTTTTGGTGGACTCACAGGGCCAGGTGTGTTG
This sequence comes from Merops nubicus, assembly GCF_000691845.1. NCBI lineage: Eukaryota > Metazoa > Chordata > Aves > Coraciiformes > Meropidae > Merops > Merops nubicus. The sequence continues at coordinate 43,825 of NW_008626469.1, forward strand.
ACTAACAGCCAGCAGCACGTGGCGAGTGTGAGGGCTGCCAGTGTGCACACGCGGGCGTGCAGGACTCCGTGTGTGTCTGGACGTGCTCCCCGGGGCTTGCTCTGCCACGCCCCTCAGAGTGCTGTGCTGTTGCTTTTGGGAAACTGGAATCAAGGCACTCCATGTGTAGTCACATATATGAAACAATAACTTTAATGCTTTTGGCCACGTTCCAGTTTACTTCATTTGTGTTCTCCAGATCCCTTCATGCCAGAGAGATAAAGGCAACAAGGAGAACACGATTTTTTTTATGATTTCACTCCAACAATGCTTGGTCCCAAAATGAGCCAAAGGAGTGTTTCTTATGACTTGTTTTCCTTTTCCCAACAAACCCTTTTCCCTGAGTCTGTTCTGGGGAGCTTATTCCTCCCATTAACTCAGAAAAGAAGTGCATCTCCTTGTGCAAATCCTGGTTTGTTTGGGGTTTTTTTCTCCTTTTTTCTTTTCCCCTTTTGGGGAGTGGTGGTGGTAAATCACTAAACTGTTATAATGGAGTTTAGCAAAAGCATATGCTGTGATGTTGTCAGCAATATGGTTGCAGTAGAACTGGTACAAGTGAAAGGAGGAGTTCATCATGAAAGGTGTCTTGTGCTTGGGAGAACTTGTCCTTTGCTCTCAAAAGACTGTTAGGTCTCTAATGAAGTGCTTTTACAGTGTGAAAAATACTTATTTCCAGTGGGTTCCCCTCTGCAGACGAAATGGGAACAGACACAGAAGAATTGTCCTGAAATGCAGTAAAACATTACTTGCTTAGACAGGATTTGGGGTAGGTTTACGAACATTTTGGTCTTACAAGACATTGGGACAAATGTAATGAATTTCAGGAGCTCCAGTCCTATCCATCTACTTTCTCTTTCTGCCTCTGGGTGGAGGGGTTTTGTGATGTGACTCGAGACATAAATGCCGGAGCGAAACCTTGTGACACAAGCCTGGGAGGGAGGGTCATCATCTCTGCTTTTTTCCCCTGCTTGCAGTTTGGGTCAGTCTGAGTGAGGTCCCTAATTTGATAAAGATGTTGATGAAAGGTAAACTGTCTTCATCCTTGCAGCTTAATCTGGCAAATCAACTCCAGAGGTGTGCGCATAGGTGATCAGATAGGGTGTAGAAGTGGCCTGGCAGAGATAGATAGTGGTTGGACTCAATGATCTTAAAGATCCTTTCCAACCATAGCAATTCTGTGTGATTTAATTTAAAAACCACAAGAAAACACTACTTCCAGTCAGTTTCCCTTAGGGAAACCCCAGAGAAACGATGCTCATCATTTCTTTAAACAGACCTTCCCACTCCCCATACCCACAACCAGGAAGCCTTATAAATTTATTTATTTTTTTAAAAAGTTGAGTGCTGAGGAATCTTTAACTATCTGTCCAATGGTTTCCTAGTGCCATCAAAACTACTACTTATTAGAAATAAGGCAGAAGTATAATGTGGTACTAAGATGTTTCCTATTTTTTCCCTCTCACATTTCTGTTTATCTCCTCTTGAGTCATGTTATCAGGCTTACAAATAGGTTAGTCACTCACAAATCTAGTGTTTTGTTCCTCATTAACCTGCTATAATCTTTGAGTTGCTTTACAGTTTGCAAATAGAATTAATTACAGTTTTTAAGTTCTTTAGTGAAAAAAGGTTTAATCAAGCTGGTTGAATATCCCCTGTACCTGGTCTGCACTGTGCCGTGCTGGTGCCGTGACTCCTCAGACTGAGGAGCCAGTCAGGGTCCAGCAGGTGCATTAACCAGGCTCCATCTTCTGCAGCAGAGGGTGTTCCTGGCTCCAAAACAGTTCAGTCGTGTAAAGGTGGAGGGGAAAGGCTTGTGTGCTGGGCAGCAGGAACTGCAGGATTCACAGGCTGCAGCATGTGCTGAAACGTACA
>NW_008626469.1:45766-47636 GCF_000691845.1 Merops nubicus
TGGCTGGGGAGCAGTGCAGTGACACACTGAGAGCAGAGAACCCGGCAGCAATAAGGTCACTGCTGCTGATATAAACTAACAGGAGAACACCACAGGTCTTCCACTTTCCAGAATATGTTGAGAATAGGAAACGACTCAAGAGGAAAGATAAAAGTTATTTTTAAGACTGGAAGGCAGCCTCCCCAGTAAATGACATTAGGAGACCACTGGAGTCACCTCATTAAAGTGAATGTGAAGGAGCTGTTTGATCCTATTCATACAGGGAGTAAGATGTTTGGTATTACAGGGTGCTTAACCTCCCAGGCAATTACGTGGAGACCCAGTGCTGAAAACTGAAGTTAAACAAATTCAAACTAGAGAAGAGGTGCAAATTTTTAAAAATTAGGACAATTAGCATTTGAGCGGCTTACCAAAGGATGTGAAAGATTCTCCATTACTTGCAGTCCTTAAATCAAGATTGGATGCTTGCCTAAGAGATATAAATAACTACTAGCTATTTGTACAGCTTGATACAGAACCACTGAGTGAAGTCATCTGGCCTGTGTTATGCAGGACTGTTTTACACTGGGAAAAGGAGAACAGTAAGTAGCATGAGCGCTACGTGTATAATTGTTACTTATGAGAATAGAACTTGCAACAAAAAAATAGGTTCCTTCTCAATTAGAAATCATGTTTTCCTAGGAATTATGTATGTGTCGGTCAGAATAGCTGATAGTTCTTTCAGTTTTCTCACCTGCAGATTTAAATACTACCAGCTATGTTATTTTGTGTTTAAGTCTATATGAAATTAAGCAGTTATTGATGTTTCTGGTTTGGCTTCCAGTGCTTACACTACCACACTTTATATTAAAAGTACCTGGATTATAAACACTGAAGTAATATTTAACAAAACAAACAAACAAGCACACACCCAACCCTGTCTCCATTTGAAATTAAAGGAAAAATGCAAATACCATCTCCAAATTTTATATGGAAGATCAAAACATAAAATTATTTCTGCATTTCCTTGGATTATTTAGAAAGCCTGAATTAACTGAGGTGTGTGATTTGTAGCATCTTAGCCTGCAGATTTCACATGCATACATCTACATAAAGAGAAAAACACATCTTAAGACGTTTCAGCTGAATGGACGAGATAGACATCATCTGGTTTATTTCCAAATAGTGGTAAGAGAAATAAAATTCTTCTGAAACTGTAAAAACAGAAGACCTACAGAGGTCTCACTGGTTTTAGAAACCTGTGCTAATAATCCCAGAATTAAAAATGCAACTTTGAAAGAAAAGAGCTGGCCTGGCATTTTAGATATAGGCAAAGTAATTCCATCTGAAATGTATAAAAACTAACTTCTCTAAAAGTAGGTTTTTGAAAAGTACTTTGCCAAGCCTTAGGTGTCTTCAGCTGCCTGTAGAGGATTGCTTCCCCCTGTGGCAGGCTGGTGGGAAAGGCTTGGTGACAATGACCCTCATGCAATGGGCATGATTCCTTTTTCCCTTTTAACTTATTTTGGCAATCTTGCAAGAGGAAGGCAGCAGACCTACATCAGCTACCGTGGCAGTGAGTGTACTGCGAGGGCTGTGATGTCCTCTCCTCTGTAAGGTACTAGTCAGGCGGGCAATAAGAAGATGATGAGGATGGTGCCTAGCTTTGGATGTGCTGTGTCCTCCAAAATGACTCCGCTGGGTGGTGGGCATGGCAGAGGTTGGCAGAAGCTGTGGGCAGTGGAACTCCAGGAGGAGGGCAGACTCGTTGCTGGCTGGGGGGCTGGGGGGCAGGGGCTGCTCTGGACAGGTGATGGAGGCAGCGCTGCTCCAGCCGGACCCTCCGGGCCGTTCATCCCGGCTCCCTGACCGTGGGAGACCGACAGGCGGG
>NW_008626469.1:47649-94526 GCF_000691845.1 Merops nubicus
GCTGAACATCCATCACTGCTGAGTCCCTCTCTTTAGAAGTAACTTCTTTTGAAATATGCTCTGTAGGTTTAGCTGGAGAGCAGGATCATTGCGTGAGGGCTTAAAGTCTGAAAGCAGACACTTGTACAGCCAGGACAGGCTGGTGTGAAACCAGGCAGGGCTGGGCTTTTTTTTTAACAATTCTCAGGATTTGAATGAAGCAATAGGGAAGACTGTGAGGCACGGATGGGCAAAGTGATGTGGAGTTTCCCTCTTTGATGACTGTTAATAAAGCTCTGGCTGTAGTCCTATCTCCAGCCTCTCTGAGGCTTAGGCTGCAGTTTGGAGCAGCTGATGGTTCCCGTTTTAGCCTCGTGTGGGGGAGTCCCTTAGCCAGCCTGCAATTAAGGTGTTTCTTCAGTGCGTGTGTTGGGCTGGGGTTACACACTCTCCAGAGAGTGCTCCTGCTGCTCGTGTAGCTGTGCACTGGGGCTGCACACCACGCTTTGTAATGCAGGAGTTTTGCCCTGGGCACCACAGGGCTCTGTGCCCGTCAGCACATCCTGCTGCCCAGCCCGTGTCCCAGTGCCTGCAGGCTTCGGGGCCAGCCCCACCCAGTCCTCTGGCTGGGGCAAGGGGGAGAGCGAGGGCTTTGGGAGGGCAGCTCACCGTGGTCGTTTAAAAGTAAGGAACCACCTCAAAGGATGCATTTAGGCTTTTTTGACTTGTGTCATATCACCACAGCATAAGTAAACATACCATGGCTTTGTTGATCTCATCCCTTCTCCTAAAGAAGGTTAGACCCTGACCCAACCATCAGCTCCACCAGGATGAAACCCTCTGTCTGTGGGGAACTTCTCGACTTTGCTGAACCTGTGTATGCACATGGAGTTCCAGATTAGCCCTGGTTAAGCTGGGGTTGTTTATATTTACATCACTGAGTAGTTTTTCAGTAGGACCCTGCTGATACAGACACATAAAGAGTAAGACACATAAGAAATTCTAGAGGAATTTGAGCCTGTCAATCTATTGTTCTGTAGCATATTACATATAAATGTAAACGTTTAAAGAGGACTTAGTGTGGACAACATGCTGAACAGACCTGGAGCTAGTTATCAAAGATAAGTCTGCAGTCTTTTGTTCCAAAAATAAAATTGTTACTTCAGATTGCAAAGAAAGGGAGCAGAAATTTATTTTTGTACATCATAAATTGAATTTTTTGCATTAGTTCAGATAAATACTTTGTTAAAATGTGCTGGAATATCAGAACTAAATTCCAGGCCACAATTTTCAATGATGATACATTGTATTTCATTATATATTATATATTTTTTCGTTATATATTTGATACAATGTTAAAGAAAAAAACAAAAACAGATAATAAAAAAATCAAATTCTCGTACTTCTGAGGTCTCTGTGAAGTTGCAGCCCCGGGCAGTGCAGTGGTTGGGCAGAGCTGGTGAGCAGTCGGTGGGTGTCTGTGGGCGGCTCCTTCCCGCGGAGCAGGCAGCCCTGGGCCGTGCCGGCGGGGGGCTCCCAGCCCAGCCTCACCACCCAGCCTCTCCCTTCGCTCCTCTCTCGGCCAGAGCTGTGCCCAGGTGGTGGAGGAACCCTAGACTCATTGTGTTAAAAATACCTATTTAGTTTTAAAAGCTCAGCCCCTCCTTGACAAGCCAGTCGCCCCCTCTTGTAACAATAGGAGAAATGTCATGGAGTCAGAGTTCAGCTCTGGTGAAAGCTTCATTCAAGGACTTGATGAATAGCAAAGGGAAATGTGAGAAAAAGAGTGTGACAGCTAAAAACTTTTCATTATCCCCTCTTTCACTGTCTTGAACTGTAAATTTTCCTACGTATTTAAGGTTAGGTGAGAATTTGAAGTGCAGAGTGCATAACTTTCAGCTGAAAGAGATTTTAAGGATGAACTTGCGGATTTTAAAGGACTAATTTGAGCTAAAGCTTGTGGTGTCTAAGACATGCATTTTAGAGCAACTGTTGCATCTCATCTGTTCTTTGACAGAGCTTCAGTTTTGCCATTTCTAGTGCATCTGAAGAAAATAACAAACACTTTTAACAGACTTCTGAGGTGCAGTGTATATTCTGCTGTGTGCTGGCATGTCTTTATGTACAATTTTACAGCATACAAGCTTTTCAGATACTGAATGTTATACAAATACATTAATGGAATGGGGTTTGCATTTAGAATTTTGTGGGAAGCTGTAATTTCAGAAGTGTCAGTGGCTGCTAAATGTCGATGAGAACTAAAGCCCTGGGGTAGTGTTGGGGGGATGTACAGGGCTCCTAGGATCAGACTGCTCCATAATTTTGGCATGGTATCTAATTAGCTGTCAGGCCTGCGTACGATCAGGTCCTGTGATGAGATGTTGCACTGTGTTCCTGTCTGCTGGCACTGGGTGACTGATGTCAGTTCAGTAAAGTCAACCAAGTATCTACGTGCTCTCTCACCTGAGGAAGAAAATCCATTGTCTCCTTAGTCTACAGGCTAAAAATCCCCCATAAATATATTGTTAGGCTGATCCATCACTGTACTTCATAAGCATAACAGCTGTTTTTTCCATGGATTTGGCAAGCTTCTAGCATGATAAAACGTGTCTGCATCTGCATTTGCATAGGCTGAAGAGGTAAGCAGACAGCAAGTCGTTTGGACAGGATATGTGGTAGCTAAGTCTGTCCACCTGAAACTGAGGATTATCTGTATAGCCAGCACAGCTCAGAGGTTTTAAATGGTTTGATTCTCACTTTTTAAAATAAAACACTTCCTAGCATTATCAACTTATTTTTGTAGGAGTTCAGACTTTACAAGAGAGTACAGAGTATAAACCTTCAGTGCTCTCTAATGCTATCTTTCAGCATTACAAGCAGGAAAAAAAGGTGTAGTCCTCCTGTGCTAGTCCTCCCATGCTAGGATTGTCAGGTGATGTTGCAGATTTAAGGATAGTGCAGTTCATCTGAGTTTTCTGAGTAACAGCTTTTGCAGAATGAGGTTCGTGGGTTTTTTGTTACAATCATCAGTCCCATTACTATATTAACTGAGAGCTACTGACAAGTTTTGTTTATGTACATATGTGGCTTTTTTTGACTTGTATTTGTCTTAATGGCTTTTCTTTATTTCTGTTTTTTCCTTTATCATGCTGTCATGAGAGGTGACTTCTTTTCACCCATGCTGTTAATTAGGAAAAAATGAGAACTCTTAAGCTTAAGGAGTTCACTAAGATAAACTGTCAATCTTCTGTTTTCCACACAACTCACAGATACACCCCTTTCCCTTTCCTTTTCCTCCTACCTAACAGAGGAGCCCAAGAGACAGCTCTTGAGGGTGTGGTGATCATGAGATAATAGCAGCCCTGAGGGATCTGAGATGCTTGGGTGCATTTCATACCTTGGACTGTCCAAGGATGAGATTTTCACACGAAGGCTCCACCCCACCACATTTTTTTTATTGCATAAATCAGTCTGTACACTTAGGGATCATTTATCATCTCCCTAATATTCACCAGGGTACAAACAGTACTGTTCTAGTTCCATTCAACCTCCTTATTTCTCCTTCCTCCTGCTCCAAAAAAAAAAAAAAAAAATTGGCAAGATTCTAAAATTATATAATGGTGGTTCTGTATTTAATGCAGAAATTGTACATTATCCCAAAACCCCTTCCCCCCTGGGGACTCTTTGTACTTCTGAGAACATGATATATGGTTGAATAGTGAGTTTAGCAGCGATGACTTCATTTAAATCTTTCAGTTTCTGAGAAAGGGATTACTGCCTCGAACTGAACTGGTATTAAAAATACATATTTTCAGATGCAACTGAAGTTAACATCTTAAATTTGTGTGTGGAGAAAGAATTCTTGTGACATGAGGGGTGTTAAAATCTATAGGAGCGGAAAGAGAAACACTGGCTGAGGTCTTGATTTCATGCCAAAACTTTAATTTTTTTACTAAGTATAGAATTCTTCATCAACATTGATTATTTACATTTCTCAGCCCTCCCAGCACAGCTTCTTTGGTACAAACTAGTGATGCAGGATCAGAAATTGTCATGTTTCCAAACTCCCATATGACACTTTAGCCATTTCCTCTGGTTCTCTGGCTGCCAGGCAGCACCGATATGCTTCTCCCTGACAGAACTTCTTGTATCCCAAGTGAGGATGCTCAGAGCCCCAAAGCTCTGGGGTCAGCACTCTGGAAATGAGCTAAACCTCCTACTGCAACCCCAAGACACAGTGTTCTTAGCTTGTGTCAGTGTTGTGTGCAACCATCAGTGTTGGCCTGGGGTATTTTTCTCCAGCCGTACTTCCCAGCCACGCAGCGTGTCTCCCTCACGGGCAGTCGCTGCCCAGGGTGGCCAGTGCAGCAGGACTGCCTGTGGCAAGCAGAAGTGCTGGTTGTGTGTGCTTTTGTGAGCTAGTTAGGGTTATGACCTCTTTGGTTTGTGATAAAACTTGCAGGCTGAACTGTTTGGGTTTTGTGTGTGTGTGTGTTTTTCTGTCTGATCCCTGGAACGATTTCCTTAGTTTCAGGTAAATCCTTGTGAATACTGCTTGCCTGGGACGTGGATAGGGAGTAAGCTGTGCTAGAGAAGCTAGCAGGTATGTAGAGAAAAGATGTTTGGAAAGGAAGAGACGTTGAAAAAATCCTGAGCTAGATTTTCACGTTTCCTTCCCCATCTCTCTCTCTGAGATAAGTGCTCCCTGTTGGCACACACTTACGCTTCTGCCCCTTCTTGACTGAGATAGCCATGAGTCATTCAGAAAAGAAAAAGCATGATTGAAAAGTGCTAACTGAAATAAAATATTTGCATACAATAGAGACGTGGCATCTGCCTGAGCTGTACATTCTTTTAAAACTAAACTGCAGCCGTGCACAATTTTTCAGACTTTGTATTTCAGTATTTGTGAAATTTGATGTTCCCACTGATCACGTCCAAGGATTTGTTCACTGCATTTTGGCAATTTGGTCTTGTCTCCTACATTGCTTTTCCAACGTGCCTCATCCTGAGGCTGCAAAATTCACTTTGAAAGCTGATGGAGCTTTTTATACACCAGTCAAGTCTTGCTCAAAGCTGCTCTGACGTGGGGGCGGTGGTGACTGGCACGCCGATGCCAGCTCCAGGAGGGAGGAAGAGGAGTGCTGTAGGTGCTGCAGAGGTGACACTGCAGGTGTCAACATGGTCTCTTGTCACTTCCAGCACTACAAGAGACACAGCTTCAGTGCTCTCTTAGGGCACAGTCAAGTGGACTAAAGCAACACAGAGTTTGTTTGTGGGGGCAGGAGGGGAAGCTCTCAAACGTGTTGGCTTTATGGGATGAGTTGGCTACTGCACCCCGACTCCTGAGCACTTTACCTCACCATCCAAGTGAAAGTTAGGGCCAGTCCTTTTCTCTGTGTCAGAACCCAAGAGACAGGTGAAGAACAGGGCTGAGGGAAGAGTTGTGGGTTACAGTACACAAATCAGTTGCAAAGTTCTACTTTGATTTATGATCATCCTGCCTCATGAGTGCCAAAGCTGCCTTTTACAGTTAATTCCTATACATTGTCTTCTAAGGATTGTAGTGGAGAGGCTTTAGTAGGCAACAATAAAAGTAAGAAAAGAATAAAGTCAAGTCAAAGGGGATACCAGCAGAAAATCTACAGACTGATTTATTTCCTGAGAGTATCATCCTGCTTCTTCAGAAAAGGGATAAATAATTAAAAGGTTTAAACAAAGAGTCTCACCCCTGTAAGCTCTCTGCCCCCTGGCCTTTTGCCCCATACCCCCAGATACCATCAGGATACGTGTTTTTTTTCCCAACTCATCCCACAGGCCCCTTTCTGGCTGGCCACCCACACCCTTCCTTCTGAGGCAGTCACTTGACCAAGTGGAAGCCTTCCGTGGGCGGTGCCGGGCGCTCCCTGCCCCGCGGAGAGCTCCTGCTCCCCTCAGGGTTACAGCCACAGGGCAAACTGGGTGCCAGCAGGGGGGATAATAGTGTACCCCGTTCCTGTAACTCCCTAGACAGGGTGAAGAATCAGCACAGCCCACTCTGAGGTGTGTAATTCTTGCCGTCCCCAGCCTGCCTGCGATGGGAGGTTGAACTTAGGTGTTACTACAGTGAATTGACTCAAAGCTGTTCCTACAGGTTTATTGCATCATTCCCAACAAAGCCATCATCAGCAACTGTATTTGTGGATACTATCAATACTCTCATTTTAAAATGAACTGTATGTAGTGCCTGTACATGCACTACAGGTGAGGGTATTAGTGTTCATCTACTACGGTTCACCCACTCCAGCATTTCAAGGTGAGGGTGGGTTTATTTTGGTTTGTTGGTTGCAATTTTAATAAATTTAAAAGATTCAGTGGTTTTCTTTCAGGGCAGGTACAAACCTCAGACTATTGTATTTAGTCAAAGAATGTTTTTTAATGTCAGCTGTTCTCAAAAACAAGTAAAAGGAAAGGAATGCTGCTGGTTTTGTGGAGAAAAAAAAATAGATTGGTTTTGGAATTGTCCTTTCTTTGAAAAAGATTTTTGAGTGAAATTTCACAGAAGATGACCTTATGCAATGCAAGAGAAGGTAATTATCTGTTCAAAAAGAAAAAAATGAAAAGAAAAAAACCTGGTGACTTATTTCTGGGCGTGCTCTTGCATGTTCATTCATTTTCCCAGTCGATGAGGAACTGGGAAGATGGTGACCGTGGGAGCATGTCTTTTGTCAGTGCATACATATGCATCCAAATCTGCCCCATGCAATTAGCCATCCCAGTGTAATTCCCAATGCACATGCAGTAAAAATGAAGGAAAGCCTCAGAAGGTAATTATATAGAGGTCTGAGGGGCATTGAAAACATTTGAGCTGAAGAGGAGCTGGTGTCATTTTTGGTTGCTTTATGGCAAACTAGAAAATAGAACTAGGTCTGTGGGGGTGTAACACTGTGCAGAATTGTAAGAGATTAGTGCCCATGGTGAGTGAGGGTTGGGTAGGGACTTACTGAGGAGAGCGGGTGGACGAGGAAGCTGCAGTGTGTGGTCAGAGCTGAGGCACGTGCCCACCCTGGGGCTGCAGTGGATGAAGGGGTTTGACTTTAGAGGAGCTGTAATGGGTGACAGCCAAGTTTCTTTATCTACCTTAGGTGAAGGTTTGTTGGAGTTTGTGAGGTTTGTTTCTTTTTTCTTGCTTTCTGCTTGCAATGATGTTTTTATCCCTTCTGTGCAGACTCTTTCTGTGTGCTCTGAAAGCATCAAGGAGCAAGGCTGGAAGGTTTTTTAAAAGCATTAGAGGTAAAAAAATAAATTAATATAGTACTATAACTAGGTGTCATGTTAGAATTTTAAATAACCTGTGTGTTTTTTATGATTTCCTTATATGTGAGGCTGAGTGAGAATGGTGCTGTTCCTTCCAAAGTGGCTGCATTCCCTGCATGCATTTTATTCATAGCTCTCTATTCCCCTGGCACGTATAAAGCGAAATGAATTGGCTATCTTCTTACATCTCCCTTTGAATGTTCTCTAGTGACTCTGCAAGTTGCCCCTTTTTGTCTTTCTACTAAATAGCATTTAAAGCTTCTAGCACAGCTGGACTTCAGAGTGTAAGAAGCTTTCAGGGTCTGGCAGTGTCGCTAGCCCTTGGCGCTGAGCCTGTCCTGGCTTTGCTGCATGTGCCTGCCACTTAAAAACTTGGGTAAACATGTTTTGTGGGAACCATCCCCAAACAAAATCATGCTGGAAAGGAATAAGGAATCGATGCTTCTCTTTTAAAAGCTTCTTTTATAATCTCTGTAATTTGAAACTAAAGACTCTGAACAGTGGGTTGGAGATTGTTCAGCAAGATAAATCCCTTGCATCACATAACCTTGACAGCTCCCCAGTTCCATCAAATTAATAACAAATGGATGAGAAGATAAGCAAAACTAATGGGGAGGTTACATTTTTGTGACAAAGGTTTATGGCCATGCTGAATCTCATGTTCTGTGATATCCCTCCTCCTTCCCCTCCTCTGGTTTGGTATTCTTTTACTATCAGATCTGAGCATTCCTCTCTCTGCAGCTCTTCTGTGGAGGACATATGATAAATAGCAAGTGGGACTAGGTGACTCCAAAAAGTTGCTGTGAACAACTTTCTGCTTTCCCAGTAGAAATCACTGATTTTCTGGAAGCCCAGGCCTTGCTCTTGTACCCTTTGCATCCACTTTCTGCACATTGGATGGTTCCCTCTCTCTGAACATTGAACCACACTGCTGTATTCCATCTCCCTGTCTTCTTAGAACTGTGCAGGAATTGGAGTTCAGGAGCAACCTCTGACTGCCATCAGGACCAGCTCTTCTCGTAGAGCAGGGCCAGCTTACAAGGAGGCTCAGGGCTGTGTCTGCTTGAGTTCGGCGTGTCTCCAGGGGTGGAGGTGCCACAGCCTCTCTGCACAACCAGTTTCAGTGGTGGACTAAACGTGTTGTGAACTTTTTTTTCCTCATCTTGAATTGTCGTTTGTCATTTTCCAACTTGTGTCCATTGCCTTTTGACTTGTCTCTGGGCAACTCTGAGATGTGACTGTGATTCTGAGAAGGTGCTAGCCACGTGGTAAATACACTAATTTATGTTCAGTAGTGCATTATTGACTGTGTCACCTGTTCATCAAGGTGTTTCCCCCAGAGTTACTCAGACAGTAACTCTTGACAGCTACTCTGAAGCTGAGAGACCTTAAGTGGCTGTCATCTTTGTGCCAAATGGATTAAAACAAAAAGTGCTCAGTGCTTCTCAGTCGATCAGTGCTCAGTTTCGACTGGCTCATACTAGGTTAACAAGTCCAAGTATCATGTTTCTTTCTTTTTTTCCCCATTTGGTTAAAAAAAAAAAAAAAAAAAGTTTATTTTTGTACATAGCCAGTAGCTATTTCATATCAAAACTCTGTGAGGAGGTTTTTATTTTGGAGCACAGTAACACAAATTTAGATTGTTCCATACCTGTATTAAATGAACTGTAAGTGCAAATTTAAATTAATTGGTTTTATTTCATCTACTGTGTAAATAAGCCTTGAACCTCTAGTGGTTACTGAACAGGGAACGTGGCTTAGCATGGGACATGAGTACAGGCTACCTGTCTGAATCAGTAGGTTTCCTGCTGGCCGCACTCTGGCGGCTCGGCTTGCTCACTGGTGGCCATCTGCCCTCTGCTGCAGCAGCGCCTGCCTGGCACTGCAGACTGAAGAAGGGGGATCACAGATTTGTCCTACCTGACCTTAGTAGTGTCTCACCTCTAGCCCGGGCCACGTAATGGGACTGTAACCTTGCTGTTGCTCTAGAGCTTGTTCCTGGGAGTCATTTGTCAGCTGCAGGGGCCGCAGGTGGAGTCAGGGCGATGGAGGAGATCGCTCTGAAGGTCCTTCCCCTTTCCTTTCCCATAACACTGGCATTATAAATGGGGAACAGTTCTTTGGAAACTGGCATACAGAAGTGAAGTCTCTGGGTTGGAGAAAGTGTGTAGAAGGAAGGAGGAACATGCCTCTGGGATGGGTGCCGGTGGGAGAAAGTTCTTCAGAGTCCAGGAGCTCTGCCAGCACCTCCAACCAACCAGCCTGTACCCACCAAACAAGGGGTGTGAGCTCCCTTCCCATTTTTTTTAATCTGCCTGCAGATTGGGGTGGTCACAACACATCTTTTGCCTGCAGCTTATTTTTTCCAGGTTTTAGTTTTCTTCTGAAACAGCAGGGAATATAGTCAATGTATTTTTGAATGACTCTGAAAGCTTAGATTCAAGCATTGTCTTGTGGCCTATGCCACAATCAAGCTCATCATAAAGACGACAGAGCTGCTGGAGCAGGGAGAGGAAAAGGAGTTTGGCCCAGCACTGTGCCCAAGTTTAGTTTCACACTTTTCAGTGGTTCTCAGCCTGTGGTCCATGGACCCCTGGGAGGCTGCGACATCATCACAGGGGGTCTGCAAAGGCTGAAAGCAGGGGTGGGGAACGTCCAGCCCAGAAACACTCAGTCTGTCCCACGGCAAGCATGTGCCTCCTTTTCCCACAGCCCACTCCCCTCAATGAATTTGAAATTGAAAAACATCGAAATAAATATTAGATGCATTCTCATGGTTTAAATCTTGGATTAAGTCTTAGTGATCCGCAGCCACAAAAGGGTTTTAAAGGGGGTCTGTGGTGAAGGAAAGGTTGAAAACCCCTGCAGAGAGTTTAAAGGATTTGTCAGCTGGAGGAGATGTCAGGTTTCTTTTGGTTATCTCCGCCATTTGCTCTCCTACTTCTTCATCCCCCTATGCTCCATGCAAAAGCCACGGCTCTGGTGCACTGGAGCCAGGTGGGGCTGGGAGTCTCATCTGGTTGCAGATGTTGCTGCTTTTCTCTCCATTTTGATGTGTATTTAAATTGCAGAAATTTGGAACTTGTTTAAATTTTGTGGTTTTCCAGAATACATGTTTGTGCTGTCATGCTGTCTGTCTAATGAAATATTTTTTTAAAAACATATTTTGGACAAGTTTAACCAAATTCAAGTGTGTCAAAGATATTAAGCCCAAGTGAATACTGTGAAAATTGGCAGCTGTGGAGATGAGTGTGCCTGACAGTGCTCCTGCTGCGGGGAGGCTGACCCCGTCCTTCACATGGGAAAATAATCCTGAGGGAGGGATCGGGGAACATCAGTCTTTTGGTTCTGCTATTTATGGAGCTGCTTGTTTATTCTTAGAAATCCTTCGAGGCTACTTTTGTAAACTGAGCATCTACTCTGTACAGCAGTGTCTCGATGGTCTGTGGCAAGTGACGTGTTACTTGGGCTGCGCGTGACCCCGGCACGTTCTGGTGCCCCTGGTAACACTGGTGGGGTTTGATTTCGTTCTCTCCCCCAGATCTCTTTTGACCTGGCAGAGTACACTGCTGACGTTGACGGGGTTGGCACCTTACGGCTCCTCGACGCTATTAAGACCTGTGGCCTTATCAACTCTGTGAAGTTCTACCAAGCCTCCACCAGTGAACTTTTTGGGAAAGTGCAGGAAATCCCGCAGAAGGAGACGACCCCTTTTTACCCCCGGTCGCCTTACGGTGAGGGTTGCTGATGCTGCCTGTGGTGTCTGTCTGCCTGTGCTCAGGGCTGGCGTCCTTTGTGTGTGAGGGGAGAAGGACGACAGAGCTGTGAGACAGGTGGAGAGGCGTGCCTGCGTGAGTGACTGCATGGAAGTGCTCACTGCCATTGCCCGGGGGCTGGCAATGAGGATCTCACTGCACTGCACAGCTCTTCATTCAGCTGGGAGGGAGAGAGCTTTTGGGGGGGTGAGGATCTTGCTTCACAAAGGATTGGGAGATACTGCTGAAGCAATGGGGTTTGATATTTTTCGTTGCCTGAATGAAAAGCTCCCAAGAGCTCACTTCTTCCTTCATGAACTCGCATGAAATTTGAAACACTTATTAAAGCAATGTGCGTGGAGGACTTTGGTGATAAAGTTTCAAATCAATTCGAGTGTTAAGGCACCAGATTTTCGCTTTTATTCCTCCAAAGTATTTTTTGTTGTTGTTTTATTAGCAGAGGTCAGCACAGTGGCGTATTTCACACGCTCTGGCTGTGTTAATTATATTGTAAAAGAAAAAGTGCTGTGCTGGAGCATGCAAGAGGAAACAAGTGAGAAAGTGCCCTAGCGCTTCCTGGCCTGCACAGAAAAGGAGCATTTTCCTGTTCAGCTGCTGTTTATTGGGCTGGATATTGTTCCCATATGAAACGTGACACGTACAGGGAATGACTCAAATCCTGATGCCCCCGGCGGCTGGAATGTGGACTTCACCCCGTGTGTGAGAGGTGTGTGTGTGTGTGTGTCTGGGCTGGGGAGAGCAGAGCCCATGTACAATAATTTACACCTCTCTTTGCAGGGGCAGCAAAGCTCTACGCCTACTGGATCGTGGTGAACTTCCGAGAGGCCTACAACCTCTTCGCTGTGAACGGCATCCTCTTCAATCATGAAAGCCCCAGGAGAGGTCAGAAAACCCACCTGAAACCATTCCCAACTTTGCACACATGCTTTAATTTTATTTTTTTGTAAAAGTCAAATTAAGAGGCAGAAGTAACAGACCCTCTAAACTCATAAGACTAATTAATCCAGCCTGGTATATTTTGAAAAAATTGTGGATTATGGCCCATAACTTCTGACAAGATGGCTTTCAACACATGGCTTTAAAATGCCTTTCTGTTTAATCCTGCTAGCAATGCATCTTAAATTCCACTTAATCAACCCTTTCTTTCTTGCAGTACTTTATGAACAATTAATATTGCTGTTTACTTTAAGTGAGAGTCCATGGCTGATTGAAATACAATGACAGTTTTATTCTGCCCTTAAAGCACTGTGGCTGTAGAAAACACTCTAAAATTGAACTTTAAATTAACACAGAAGACTGGATTCTCAGTGGAGAAGCCTTTTCTTGTGGTCTGTTCTGAAGGAAAAAGAAATTCAAATTTTATGGGAATACAATTACAGAAATTATAGTCTGGCACAAAATATAATCATTTTAATGATGCTTACACATATAAACCAATATTTTTGTATTATTATATGCAATATGCTGCTATAACTGCAACACTGCTTAAAAAAAAAGACAAAAAGGAATCAGTGTCAATAGGATGTACTTATGGCACACTGTAAACTGATGTCCAAATTGCTCTGAGTGATCTCTATGCAATTAAAACATTCTGGCCATCATAAAGAATGAGGGAATCTGCAATGACAAATGTTAGCTTGGTGTGATTTCTGGTAACATTAAGGAGCTAAAAGATGAGATGGAATTTCTAGGAACACGTTTACCATTTGTGCTGCCTCTCTGTAGGCTTGTGCCATTCTGGAGGAGGAAAACTTCAGTGCTTGTTGCTGTTTTGATCCCTCTGACATTTGTTCCAGCTTTGACACTGCTGCAATGGAGCTTCCAATCTGAAGTCTCTTTTCAACACATTCAGAGTCCCTGTGGGGAACCCAAGACGGTGCTTTGAAGTCTCAGGCTGTACTTCTGGTTGTATGTGCTGGGTGCAGTTTTAATGCCACGAACAGGAATTGTGTCATAGAAGTGGTTTCAGGTGGCTCTGTTCTCCTTAGCAGGAGTAGCTGCCATGAGAGCAACTGTCACCACAGCCCAGGGCCATTCACTCAGTGATTTTATGGGAGAAAGGATGAAAATCTGTACAGAGAAGAAATCGGAAGAAAAGCTGTTTTGAGGTTGTTTCTTAATAACTAGTCACCACTTTCCTAGGGATGTCAAAGGTGCCTTGGGAGGAAAAGAGGATTTAACTGCAGTTCTAATTCCTATGCAGAGATGGTAGCATACACAGAAGTTTTAAAATGCATTGCAGTTTTGCTTTTTTTTTTTGTAACTATTCTAATGATTTCCACAATTCAGAACATGTAAACAAACCAACACAGATTTTATTCCAGTGTTACGTACCATAAGTCCCATTTTTTTAGTGTTACACTGAATTGATGGGATAGAACATCCCATTGATGGTGATGCTAAGTGCATCCTGTCCACACAAAAGGTCATGCCTGGGAATCAGTGGAGAGCAGGAGGCTCAGTACTCATGGTGAGGGAGGATGAACTGGGGCTGTGTGCTCAGTGGCTGCTAGCAGCTGGTCACTGAGGCTGAACTGAACAGACAACTGTGAAGAGTTTGCTTTGTGATCTCCCATCACATCATGTTTGGATATTGTACTGCTGGGGCAGTGACACGGGAGCCTAGTGAAAATGAGAGATGTCTGGTCTTGAGAGCTGCTTCCCTGGGAAAGGAATTTAGGAATATACACCCCTTATTTCAGAATGCCTGCTCCTCTCCTTAGCCTCCCCAGCTTCACCTCGGAAAGGAGCACTGGTGGTTAATCTCTTGTAGCCTGGATAATAACAGGGAAGTCTACACAGAGTTCATAAGGGTAAAGAGTGCTTAAGTCGAATATGGGAGGTTTCCTATTTCTCAAAATTACCAAGGCCTGAGAGAAGTGCTGGCTCTGAGAAGTTAATTTGCTTTTTCACTTTTATCTTGCTCTGTAAGAAAAACACCATAACCAGAGTACTTCGTAAGATATGACACCATGCTACAAATCTGAGCACTTAAGTTTGCTGTGTGGGCTTGCTTTTAAGTCTGATGTTTCATGTTCTCACAGCTACAGTGACTTTATGAAAACCACCAGTGATAAATTCCAGGTTGATTGAACCCACTGTCTGAGCCTTACATCTTAATTTGGGAATAGTACAGCATTATTAAATTGCACCAATACTTGGGTCCATACTTGAAAGATGCTTGTGTACATAACAACAGAGCATATTGGCTGAAATCTCACAGGGGGTGAAGTGGCTGGCTGTCAGACTAATCTTAAAAAATATACATCTACTTTTGAGCCTTTCTGTAGTGCCTTCCTTTCTCATTTTTAATTTATATTGTACATACAGCCTTTCATTTCTTAGTCACTTTGTAGTTTTCTAAGGTGATGTAGTCACTTATTTGACCAGGACATGCTTTTCAGCTCACATAAATCAACACAGCTACACCAAAGCAAGTAGGGTCCTGTGGATTTATGCCAGCTGAGGGTCTGGCACAGTACTTCCAGGAGTGGTCTGCTCATGTAAGACAAGCATCCTTTGCTTGGTGTAGCTCAAGTGTCTCCTGATTTATGGCAAGGCCAAATGAGAATAGGATCTTCCATTTCTGAAGCTTATTTATTGTCTAAATATGACACTAGCTGAAAAGCAAAATGCTCTCTACAGTGAGAGTAGGCTACAAGGTAGCCTTTGTTTCTAAAAGCAAACAAACAAAAGTAAATCTTTCCTAGAACACTGTTGTTTTCTTTTGTTCTGTTTTAATGACAAGACGACGTTATCAAATACCAAATGGGGGAGGTGGTGGCCACCAAGTTCCTGGTGCTGGCTGAACGTGGCTCCCAGCATTACCTGTGTGGAAATACCTGCCCTACAGCAGTATTGGAAGGGTATTTCTGGTCAGTGAGGTGATGGTTTTGACAGTGAGAGAGTGAGGCGATTAGCAAGTTGAGTTTTCAGGAAAGCTGGGGCTCGATCCAAGCCTTTTTTACACCATTGGAAAGATTCCTGTCCTGCTGGGCTCTGGATCTGACTAATACATCCTTTTCTGAGTGAGCAAGCAAACGACTTGTTGACTGTCATTTTCCCAGACAAGCCCTTACATTTTGTCTCCTTGGTTCTGTGCAAGAAGCCTTCTCAAGTTTACAAGCTGTGCCTTTGGATGTCTAAGATGACTTTCTGATTGGGTTAACCACTTCATTGCTTGCCTCACCTGATCTCTATCTGCCAAGAGGTACAAACATGCACAGCACGCTTCCTGACACAATCCAACAGGACTTTTGTTTGAGCTTTGTTGTCTTTTTTTTTTTTCCCCTAAGTAACACATACTTTGCCTCCACACAGGACACCATTGTAGAGATCATTCACTATGGAAGTTTTGTGTATCTGATACCAGCCCTGGTAGAGCAGTTGTCATCAGACCGTCGCTGTGTAGCCAGAGGGAGAGGATACAACTGCTCATTTCTGTGATCTCTCTCAGGGGGAGGACGTGGCTAGGTGTTAGATTGCAGGTGGAGTGCTGTCAAATATATGTAGTAAGGTTAAAATGAAAAGAAATCATGATTTAAAGAGAATGGCGAGCGTTCTTTGCTTTTATTGTGCATCAGGAAGAAGGGGTAAGAGGTTCCCTTATTCACTGTAAATATGTTTGGGTACCTATTGAATTTATGGAGGGGTTTGACACCTTTGTTTTTTTTTTAAACAAGCTTTCCGTTTCCCTTTTGCCTCTATTTCATAGATAAAGCAGAAGCAGATGGTGACATCTGCTACCAGCTTTCACAAGAAATCCCTACAATCCCCACTGTAACAGCTGCTCTTCTGCATCTCCTGTAAAGAGATGTAGCCAACGTCTGCCAGATTCCCCTTTCTCATCCCTTTGAGTGAAGACACTAATTGCTGCTCTCCATACACACTTTCTGTGCAAGAGGAGTCTGGTCCATCTGGTACCACTGGAAATACCACGGGGGTTTGCTGGTACTCTTTTTGTACGTTTAGTCCTGTGAAAAGGGAACACCTGCACTGAGGAGGTGCTGCCCTGCAGTGATCCGTGCAGGTGTTCCCTTACCTGCACATGCACTCAGATGTCAGCAGGGATCAGTGTGGGCAGCAGGTCTGCTAGTACTGGTGGACTTGTAGTAATAGTGACTGTAGTAACAGAGGACTGCCAGGTTAATGCCTGTCTGCTGTTTTACCTAGGTACATGTGTCTTCCCCTTGAAACAGGTCTGATGTTACAAAATAAATGAATTTAGTTAATTCTGCTGCTGTTGAACCTGATACTGGCAAATGAGTACTGATCAGAGCAATCACAACATATGGAGAGTTTTGTCTGATTTTTACATTGTTAATATGTCACCTTAATCTTCAACCTGGAGTGTTGCTTTCCTAGCACTACCCAATACTGGTGCAACCACACCAAAATACAAGTGGGCTTCCTCTGTGAGCTTCTGTTTTAAGAGCAGTAAACTTCTGAAACAGGAGCTGAAAGCTGAGAACATTTTTGCATGCCCTTAGCCTTGGGCATCCAGGTAGTCCCAGTCAGTGCCGTGGAACTTGCCACACAGGGGAATAAAACAATCATGTACATGAACTGATTGAGGACATATAAAGATATTTTTCTCAGGTGAGTCACTGATGAAGGAAGCTGCTCTGTCGAGCAGTCCAGGTACTGAAACCTGCTGGATTTGGCCTTGGCAGTGATAGCTGGTGGGGGGAGTCTCCACCAGCTCTTTCTTTTTTCCGTTGGGTCTCGAAGTAGCCCTGATTCTACACTTTTCTATCTGACTTACTTTCCTGGGGTCTATCACCAGTTTATCTAAGTAGTTATGGATATAGCCTGTACAAAACATAAGTAATTTCTGGCCTGTGGGTTTAGATTTTTTGGAACAGCTGCATTCACAAACCAGATCTCTCCTTAAGCAAATTATTATCTTATCAGATGCATCTTTTTGTCATTAAATCATGTGCTCCCTTGTGGCTTACACTGTATTGAGAAGAAAGTAGATTATAGTTTTTTGCTATTTTCTGTGACTGATTTCAACTTTTATTATAATCCAAAAAAAAAAAAAAAAAGGCAGAGCATCCACACAATTTACCAAATGTCAAAACTACTAAACTGAGAAAACCTTACCCACCTAATTTTTAACACTTCTTAAGTTATATTAGCAGATAGCAGTGTTAGTTTCTTAAACTAAGAATTGGCAAAATTTCTCTCTAATGAAGAATCAGCCCAAAACTTTGCAATAAAATGTTATGAAAGATATGGAAATCAGGAATGGGAAATGGACTGCTCAGAGCATGTATCTCATTTGTAGTATTCTTATGGATTCCTTAATGCACAAACTTGTAGAAAGGTTTTCAGAAATAATGTGGTTTAGGTGCCTATTTCTTTATTTTCTCCCTTTGTTCAAAAAACACAGCAGAAAGAAATGTCAACTTATTCCTCAAAGAAGTCTTCGGGTTTTGTTAAAAACAAATAAATGCAAGAGATGCAAGGTAATCAGATGCCACCTCTGAGGAGATTCATCACAGAGTGAGATTTTATAGCAGTGCCACAGGGAGGTTAAGCTGCTTTATCTGAGGCCAGAGAGAAAGTTAGTGCATTTGGTCAGAGCTTGCTTTGAACTTAAGAACAATTTCATTTTTCTGCCTTGATTGCACTAAGTCTTTACTGAAAGTTCCCAGGAAGGTGTGTGGAAAAATACGAAGCAAAACCACGCAGACAAACGTGGCATGTATAAATAGCTTGATTTCAGACTGTTAGATGCACCCTGTACTTTTTAAGGGTGCATGAAAGCTTTATGTCTATAAACACAACCTGTGTCACTGTGCAACAGTGCAAAATCTCACCAGTGGGACAGGCTGATCTGCACCAGGCTGGTTCACTGATGGCAAGGACCTCGGGAGCAGATTTTAACCTGTTACAAGGACCATAGCAGTAGAAACTGTCAGTTACCTGTGTTCCCACACTGTTGTTGTATGCACACCTTGCCAACCATGCCAAAATATTTCCTCTTCAAGGATCTGCCTTTCATGGACACTTAAAATATAATTATGCGATCTACTTAATTGTTAGGCACCAATTGGCAAATGAAAGCTATGCCCAAAAGCATGAGTGTTCTCCAGCAGCTTACAAGTATCTTTAGTAATTAAACCTGATACCACATGCTCTCTAGGTGTTGCAATATCAGCTGCATAGTTTGATCTGTATTGTATCTCACCCTATGGAATGATAGGCGTGGAAACAAAGGGTTGTGGGTCCCACTGAGCAGGTTTCCCATGGAACCCTTCGGGGTTGCTCTTTGGTGTTGGAAAACAAACTAAAAACAGACCAGCAGAGAGAATGCAGTATCATGTTTTCTCTGCTTTCTCTTAATTCTTGCCCTGGGATGTGAGTTTGGGAACCACTGCTGCAGGAACGCTGATGGATTTTCATTTTTGATGGTGAGAGCTTGATTTCATGGCATTAAATGTGAATAGATTTACAAGTAGTAAAAAAATTGTCCAGAAAAACAGCTCAGACCTCCAGTTTACATCCTTTCCCTCCTCGTTTGTAATAAAAACTTTGTATTAAGGGAGATATAAGGTGTTTATTCATTGCATCAATACCCATCAGTAGACGGATTGAGATTATTTGCCAGAAACTTTAAAATGATAATATCCTATGGTAATCCCAAGTCTAGCTGGTGTGAATCTGGAAATTTCAGAGCTTATTTTGGCTTTAAAGTAAATCCAGATGACATGAGAAAAACATCAGTAACACATTTTGCTTTGCATTTATTTTTATTTCTTTTTTTAAATGGTTACTTTTAAGTTATAAATCTTCTGTGTCCTTTCTTGCTGATACTTTTCTCTTCTCAGCCCCACCTCATGCCCATACTCTGAGTCACTGGTAGGCAGGTGTACATCTGTCAGGGACACTGGAGTTGCCTGGTATGCAATGGGCTCCCATTTATGCTGGATTTCTGCTTGCTGCAGACTGGAAAAAAATGATAAGGTCTTTTGTTACCACTATTGCACTTCCTCAAGATGAGTGGAGACACTGTACATCTTCAAAGATCAGGAACAGTTGTTAAACTTCCCAAATTTTATATAATTCTTTGGAATATCTTGAAAATTATCCCTTGTCTTAAGGACTTTGTTGTACAGGGGTAGTAGCAGTGATATACTTCATTTTAAGCATCTATGCTGAAGTTCCCCTGAATCTTGAGCAGAGCCAGTCCTGTGACTGGCATTTGAGTTTGCAAATACTCCTTTTTGCCACGTTGTTTCCTTGCATAAATATTGCACGTGTCTGTCGCTGAAAATCAGGCCAGCAATTGCTGAGTTTACCGTGTTTTTCAGAAGGAATGTGACTTCCTCTTCTCAAACCCTTGCACTGATTTTTGACATCCTCTAGGTATGTCATATGGAAAGTAGGAGATGGCAGAAGTGTTCAGTCCCTTTTTTAATAGAGGAATGGGGTGGACTGGTGCCAGTAGTGCTGTCGTGCTGTGTTGGGTTGGCCATCCGGGTACCACGGACAAACCTCAGCCTGCTGTGAGGCCTAGAGCTGGGCAGTGTACCCACTGCCCCTCCTCTGAGGAGCAGAAGGATGTGGCGGTGACCCGCCGTGTGTCCTGGCCATAAGCTGTCTCACTGTGCTCCCATTTCCCTGTAGTGATTTCAGTCATCTGGCTGTGGGTGGAAATCACATGTGCTTGTCATGCATCTGGGCTAGAAGGTGGCTCCATGGGTCTCCTTTACATTTGGTGTGTCCTTGTAGAAATTCCAGTGTTCCTACATTTAGGAGAGGGTCTCTGCCTTCAGCTCAGCGTGGTCTGGCATCCCAGCCCTTGCTGTGCTCTAGTTCATGGTTTTTGTTTGCAGTGCCCCTCAAGCTGCAGATACTCCGTTTTCTGACACAGTTTTAGTGTTCTCATAGTCTCAAGTCCATTTCTTTAAATCGTATGCAGTGGACACCAGCTGGCTTGTTTTGGTTGCTTCTTCAGGTGAGGATGCTGCTGTGAATGAGTCCATTAACAAGTAAACTGAGGATGCAGTACAAGTAAAAGGCATTTTTCTTTAAAACTGTTTGAGTTTTGCACACACAAAAATAGTGTATCACATATACAGATATTATATTTTTAGCATATTTAATGGTCCCCACAGACCATGCAATATTTAAGAAAAACAGAGCCAGGCTGCTGTAAGAGTAACTCAGGCTGGGAACTTGAAAGCTTGATTTCATGTAACAACAGTAGACAAATACAACCTTTGCTGCCCCCTTCCAAAAGTGCTGGTGGTACTAAAGAACTGGCAACAGTTTCTGTCCTGCTGGCGAGTCCAAGATCTATTGCCAACATAGTGTCAGAAAAGTAACGGATAGGTAACACATCATTATTGAATTCTCACTTGTGTCTCATAATGATGCTTTTCCTAAGAAAAGTATCATAATCCTAAATTGCACTTGAAGGAAAAATGAGCTCTTTGTTTTGAAATCATGGGATGAAGCAATTCTGGGTTTGAGTTCATTAGTGTTCTGCAGCTATTGCACAACTCTGGTCGACTTGCCACTGAGTTAAGTGTCTCCTGCCACTTTGGTTCTGCAGGTTCCTTGTGGGTTTGGTGGTGTGGTGATATCATCTGGTTTACCGTCACATTTACAGACAGTGATAACCAGGCATCAACACCCGTGGAGAAACCCACAGAGTCATCAGGGAATGTTCATTCAGTATTTCCAAAATTATGCGTGTGTGTGAGTGTGGGGATGATGCTTGGAAATGGCTGCCTCTGCATGAAAGTCTGGTGAAGGAATTACTATGTTCAGTAAAATTTACTGTAAAAGCAACATAAATGAAAATTGTCCAGATTGATAATGTATATGAGGGTTCATTCAAATTTAATGTTGTTTCTACTGGTTAAAGACAGGTAATTTAATATTTAAGAAAGAAAGCTTGGTTTTGAATTAAAAACCCTCACTTTTTAAAATATGCTTTTCCTCTAGGGTGCTAGGAGAGCATTTAGAATTAGAACATTCATCCTCAATGGATTAAGGAAAATGCCTCTTATTATTCTGTAGCCTGTTTGGAAAGAAACACTTATGCAGCCACACAATACAGCAAGTTCTTTTTGAATGTTTCTGCCTTTTATTACACAGAGTATCATAGCTGTGATCCTACAAAGACTTAGAGAGGCATCTTGATGCTTATGGACTCTAAGTCTGCTTCTATCGATTGTAAAAGCAAGTTTTTACTTCTCAGTTGCCTTGATCAGATTTTCAAACTGCTGTTCAATGTCAAAAGCTTTCAGATGTTTCAAAGCACTAGGATGGCTGATGTGGTGAAGTGTAAGAGACTTACAGAAGGATTTCAAGACAGAAGCATCATGCTAGTAATTTTAAGAGGACCTAACAAATCCCTGCTTCTAAAACCAGAACTAGGCAACTATGTAATGATGTAGACAGCAACTACCTGGAAATGTGCTGTAGGGTTTGGCCAACATGTAGTACCAAGGAATATGTAGGTTCAAGGAGAAACATTTTCCTGGGATTAATATAAATTGTGGGAATAATCTGTAAAAATTTGGTATTAGGCTGAAGTAGTTTGGAGAGAGCTGGTGTTTGTGTGTACATCCACATGACCTTGTGCCTTTGAGAACAAGAAAACGTGGGTATGAAAAAAGAAGAGAAAAAGGCATGATATAAAATCTGAATCTTGAACCTGCATTTTTATAAACTTTTTGTATAAAATAAGTAGAGAGTACTTTGTCATGAATAAAATATTGTTTCCATTGAAACTCTTGAGAATAACTTAAGAATTTAACCACATTGTAGTAAGCTGATAGGGCTGGCTACTTGTAAATCCCTCAGCAAACATTTTTTTCATGTTTAAGTGTATTATTTCTGTATAATTACTCAGAATTTGATTGTTTTATCTTTTTCAGCAACTTGTTCTGGCTTTTCTTTTTAATCGGCAGGTGAGATGTTAGGGGATGTGAGTGGTTCCTTTCGCAGCGTCTTGTGGGCTATGGAGAAACTGACAGAAGCTTTTTTTTTCTGGTGTGATGTGTTTTAATTATTCTAAAAGAAGCCAGTTGGCTGAGGGTTTAAGGATTCGGTGGCACTGTGTGCAGCTGTAGCTGGAAGGCGTGGCCGGCAGTGGCCGGGCCGTGGTGCGGGCCGTGGCGCTGAGGGGAGCTAGGCCCAGCCCCGGAGCCGCTGTGCCGGGGAGTCGCCCCCGAGGGAGGGACCCAGCTGTGCTGGGGAGAGCTCTTACCTGACTTTAACCAGCACGTGCTGCTGCTTCAGCTCACAGGAGGGGTTAAAGCAGCAACACTTCACACCAGTGTAACTAACCCCCACAACAAGGCAACGGAGCTGGGGAAGGGTCTAGAGGCCAAGTGTGGGGAGGAGCAGCTGAGGGAGCTGGGGGTGCTGAGCCTGGAGCAAAGGAGGCTCAGGGGAGACCTTCTGGCTCTGCACAGCTCCTGACAGGAGCCTGGAGCCAGGGGGGGGTCGGGCTCTGCTCCCAAGGAACAAGGGCCAGGACAAGAGGAAAAGGCCTCAAGTTGTGCCAGGTGAGGTTTTGGTTGGAGATGAGGAACAATTTCTTGCCCTTGAGGGTTGCCAAGGGCTGTCCAAGCTGCCCAGGGCAGTGGTGGAGTCCCCACCCCTGGAGGGGTTTCCAAGCCGTGGAGATGTGGTGTGAGGGACACGGGGCAGTGGGGACCTGGCAGTGCTGGGGGAACAGTTGGACTCGATGATCTCTAAGGTCTCCTCCAACCCAAACAATTCAGCGATGCTTTCCCAGAACAGCGCTGCGGCCGCTCTAGTGCTGGGCATGGGCAAGGGGGGAACAATAGCCAGAGTGGGCTGAACCATGCCACGGGGACTGTGAAAGGAGGACACGATGGCCCCTTTTGTTTGAAACCTCCTTTTGAAACCACACCCAGAGACACCAGTCCTGCACATAAATTCACACCGTGTCCTTCAGGCTCAGTTCTGCCCCATCCTGACCCTGTGTGCTTTAGCACGCCTGTCTGTGAGGAGAGTCCCTGCTTCCTCGGGAGACTCAGAGAAAACCTCACAGGAAAATCAGCTGCCCTCAGCTCGAGGTTCCTTTGGGTTTCTTCCATAGGAGACTAGGTTATTGTTATTTGCCCATCATGTGATGTCAGGCAACTCTGCAGCTGCTTAAATTTGAATTGAAATAGCTGTGGAAAGATGAGGACTCTCTCACAGATGAAATAACAAGTATCTTCAATAAAATTATAAATAAGCTGATTTTTTTTAGGAGATCTATCTTGTATCATAACAATTGTTGAAGTGTTTACTCACAGGTGCAAAATACTTACAGAGTCTCCTTAATCTCCAATTATTGTTGCCCTCTCATCTTGACCTCTCTTGAAGTGTTTTATAAACAATTTAAAGAATAAATGAAGTATTAGAAACAGTTATTATAGAGCAGGAAAAGTTATTTGCTTTCCTTGCGTGAAGGGATATAATTCATAAAGGACTGATTACACTCATCTGTTTTCTGGGTAGCCTGTAAGTTTACTTTACCATGGCAAGGCAGAATAACAGAGAAATTGTGTCATGGGAGCCAAGTAAGATATTGTAGCAGTAGGAAATCCAATTGCCTTGTTTTACAGCCATTTGTCTTGTCTGCCGTTTCTGTCAAACGATCATTTGAATCAAAAGCATTCAAAAAGATTTTCTTCCTTTGCAGTAATGAGAACAACAGAGACTGTTATGCTGCAGGACATTCCTACCAGGCCTTTCCTTCTCTAGCATGGCTACCTGCCAGTCCTTGTTGTTATTAAAAGTTGCTTCATTTAGTACTTTTTATGAAGTGGCTCTGCCCGGCTTCGTGGCTGTCACTGGGGTTATGAGTCAGGAAGAAGAGCAGGAATGGGGAGCTCTGATTCAGTGGAGCTTAGCGGCAGAGGAGTGGTTTAAACAGGGAGTAATGGGCAGTTTTTACTTCAAACCTGTTCTTTCCCAGCTGTGCATTCATATCAAAAGAAAAATACTGTGGAAAACATGTTTGATGTCTCTGCCATAGTGACTTGGACACGTTCCTCCTGCCTTGCCTTTTGTTTACAGAGCTCAGTACTAGCCATACTCCCTTGCAAGCCAGGAGGGTTGCCTTGGTGCAGAGACTACTAACGAGAGCTCAGGGTCCAGGGTGTTTGACTCCAGCTCTTGGAGGGAAGCTTTTTCTGTGAGGAAACAGATTCAGGATTTCAGAAGCTCCCTCTGTAGGTCTGCAAGGCATTCCGACCTCCACTGGGATGAAATGAGATTCAAGGGTCCCGGAATCATCAAAACGATGGAGCCTGTTGGCTGCAACACAGCTGGAGCTGGGAGGAAGATTCCTGTTCCTCCTCTGACATGGCTTTTTCTGATCTCGCTGCGAGGCAGACAGAGTGGAGGCAGCAGAGCAGCAGGGAGGACGAAAGGGTGACAGCCACAAGACAATTTTGTAGTGTCCCATTGCAATTAGAAGATCATTTGTTAGCCCTGATGTCTGCCTACCACAGTCTCGCAGCCCTTAGAGAAACTTACCTTACTGGAGTGCCTTTGTTTTCCCAGGCAGATACAAGAGAAGGCTCTGTCCTTTCCAAGATCAGTATTTGAGTGAAGAAGTAGGGCAGGATGTTGTTGTAGACACATACACCTCTTCATTTCTAGTACTTCTCATGAAGCAGGGAGGATGGGGGAGATAGGTTAATAACAGGCAATTGGTGCCAGCATGGCACAATGCAAAATCCTACAGTAACTCCGTGTCCTACAGTCATTGTCTTGCAGGCAATATCCCTTAGCAGCTCTAAGACACTTCTAAAGGATTCCTCAGCTTTTACAGTCATAACTCTGAAGTAGTCAGTTCTGTGGGTAAGTGTTTGGTGCTTTGTCTCTGAAAGGGCTGGGTCCTTACTCAGCAGAGTGTGGTCAGGGGAAATCAGCCTGAGAGCTGGTTCTGTGCCTCGAGCCTATGGGGGTGCTCTGGGGAGCAAAGGGAGGTTTGGCTCTGGCTCGGGGGAGGTCCCTTGTCAGAAGGTGACATAGGAAGGTTATGCACATAAGTACCAAACCCTCACCCTCCCATACTGTGCAGCGTTGCACAGCCAGGAGATAACAGCCTGGAGCTGTTTTAAAAGACCAGCTCTGGTTTTTCTGTGTTTAGCTCTGCTGGGCTATTTGATTCCTTTTGTTTATTTCTGCCATGAGTCATCTTCCAGGTCCGTATGTCCTGAAATCAGGTACAATACTTTCAGCCAGCTATCACTTGTATCTGAGTGCTGGGCACTGTAAACTTTCTTTTAAAACTCTCATGAATAATTGCCAAAAGGTGGTAGCTCCAGTATCCCCAGCAAACGCACGTTATGAATGGTCCTCTTTTTAAGGCTAGAATTCCTTTAAACGTGCCTGTTGGGTTTTGAGTACCTGCAGTTAAATGGTGTTGCTTTTGGCAGGGCTTGGTGAGCAAATGAGGCATAATCTCTCTGATCTCAGTAGTCTGGTCAGCCAGCCATGACATTCTCAGTGTCTTTTCTTTCTACACCCTGTCTGAGCAGAGCCGAAGCCCAGGCAGCTCTCAGTGGGGTTGCCAGAGATCACCACGTGCAGCGAGGCAGCAGATGGCAGGACAGTGGAAAATATGCAGCCCCAGTCCCTGGGTTCACGTGGGGTTCAGGGTTAAATTTCAGCGGTTTCCCTCCCTGCCCCTCGAGCCCCTCCACAAAGTGTCATTTGAGAGATGAACTCTTCAGTGTGCGTTGGGAAACTGTTTGAAATTCAGTTTTGTCCAGTTTTGGAAGTGGGTTCTAGGCTGCAGCAGGAAATTTAAGAATCCTGTGGCCACAACAGTTACAGTTTTCCTCATCAGAAAAAGGCATTAGTATGGGCATAACAAATGAGGTAAATACGAATACATCCTGAAAACTGTGAAGGAGAGGGAAAAGGACATTGCAAACTTGATTAGCTAAAAAATTGTGTAACAACTGAACAAGGGGTGCCTCTGCAAGCTTCACTGAAATTTGTGTGTTCTGACAAATGTCTTGTCTGCACTTTGGGTCCACGCCCCAGCCCCCCGCAGGCTCCCCCTCCTGATGCCTCACCCGGGTGGTCGGTCTCGGGGGACAGGCAGCAGAGGAGGGAGCGCTCTGGCAGCAGCTTTACGCTGTGCCCCTTTCACGGCGAATCTTCAAGCCTCGCCCTGTGAGTGATTTCATCCCTTTTTGACTCTTCCAGGGCATTTCTCTCTTGTTTCACAAATATCAAGATCCTTAACTTTCTCAAATTCCTGTAGGATGTTTGCATTTTATCCCTGCTTTTGGGAGTGAGAAACTAAAACATGAAGAAAACCCGAGTCTGCATTGACTGGTTGATGCTCAGAGTAAAACTCCCATCCCTTTGTGTCTGAGGGCTTGGTAGTGGAGCACACAGAGGATTACAGGGCAGTGACTAAATGTGAACCTTGATTTAAGTGACTCTCTAAGCACCTTTTCAGAATTTTCGGAAGAATCAAGGCTTTTGTTCATTTCTCCATTGCAGTATTAATCAGAACAAACTGTGAACCCATCGTTTCTTTTACTGCAGTTCTTTATCTTTGCTTAGCTTCAGACTGCACAGGACCCCTGCCTACTTCACTCCTCCCACGACAGTAGCCTCTGCTCTCTGAGTAAGGCTCTTCCCTGCACAGGGGACAATCCTATTAGGGAAAAAAAATGACAATATGTAATTAATCTGGATCTGGAGGCATTTTGTGCAACTATGTCATAGTGTGTTTAGAAACAACCCTGACATGCTAACTTTTAGTGCTAGACTTTACAGCTTTCTTCCCAAACACGTACAGTGTGTGTGCACGTGTGCTCTTCTGAGAGCATGTGCAGCTACCTATGGGGATATTAAAAATACATGAAATGTCTCACTAAAAATACAAAGCCAGGAAATTCAGAATTGGGCTAACTCTCTGTCCTGGTTTCACCCCATTGTGCTCCAGTATTGCAGGCTTCTCAGCCCAGCAGGTGATCTGACTGCCTCTTCTGTTCCTAGAGGAAGCGTAAACTAACTTAAATGGGAAATATCACAAAAACAGGATAACAGTGAATTTCAGGAGTCCACAAAGGAAGAAGTTGTTCTTAAAAATACTGAGACTAAACTAGTAGCGAGCATAACAGCTGGATGGTGGTAAATAGACATTTTATTCAGATCCTCTGGTTTTTGCCTTTTAATTACTTTCCAAATGTTTTGTTTCATGTTTTTTTTTATGCAAAATTTTTGTGGCTATTGGATGTGTAAATGACAGAATATTTAAGTTTGCATTCTTCTTTGTAAACCTATGTAATCTGACTTCAGCAAAACTCACCAACTTACCTTTCCCGAAGACTGAGTTCTCTGGGTTTATTGCTGTGTGTTTATCTTTAATTAATTAATTAATTGCACTAGAGAAATACTATTCCTGCACAGAAAGAATGCAGGAGTGGGATTCGGCTTCAGTGGCAGCATCAGAACGAGTCACTGAAATGTCTGAACGCTTCAGAAAGCTGCTGTAATGTCCTGTGCTGGGTGGTTTGCTGGGGCAATAGCAGTGCCTGCTTCTTTGCCCCAGTGCCTTTTCCCGTGAGGACTGGCAACGTGCCCAGGGTTTCTCGGGGGCTGGGGGGTGGTTGTGCTGTCAGCAGCAGCTTTTACACAGCCTCTGGAGGTGTCCCCTGTGCCCCTGAGAGAGCTGCTGCCCTGCCTGGTGGCACGGCCAGGCCGGGGCTTGCCTGTGGAAGCCGTAGCCCCCTTGCTTCTCTTCAGGGCCCCCTGAGAGCCATCGTGGCCCACTCTGAAATAAGGACATAACTTTTTATGGGACGTTTAAGCAGCCGGCAGTAACTACAGCTAGGTGAAATACTGTTTTTATTGGCTCTCTGAGTACAGGAGGTCACCATGTGTGTTGGCCAAACGAGTCCAAGCCTTTCAGGAGCAGAAGGGACCTGCTGGCTTTGTTGGCTTGCAGCCTTCCTGGGGTATTTTCAGCTTGTCTCTGCCTTTCCCTCCATGATCTTCTTAAACTTAGGCTTGGGGGTGTGTGTTTTATTAGGGTTGGGTGTCATCACACCGCCACCACCCCAAGCTTGTTTCAAGGGGCTTTGCTGTTCACACTTTACATTTGAGGAAGGTTGCTTTGGCTTTGTCCAAGAGTACGGCTTCCAGTGCCGTCCTGTTCTGTCCTCAGCAGCCCTGCTGGGAACACGTTTACCAAGTGATGTATTGAGGACCTAAAGAGTACCTTGAGAACTACCACTGCCCCAAAACTAACCAGAAGAAAGTCGTAAGAGAACAGCTGAGCAGCAAAGCTCAGAAGGGAGGTACATGGATTTAGGAACATTTTGAGTTACACTGTGTAAGTGTCCAGCCCGTCTAGGACTGCTTATTAGTTTGTGTGGGAGGCAAAATTTTCAAGTAAGCTATTTGGCTGTAGCCAGACCGTTTTTCTCTCTCCAAGAAAATACATCAGCACTGACTCAGCAGTCGTACACCACTGGGATTGCCTTTGAGGCTCACTCATGTTACACTCTTGACTTCAGCAGAAGTAAATGAAAGTTCTTTTTACCCCTGACTCAGAGCGAAAGGACACGTTTTATACCCAGCGGTTTGCACGTTGGAAGTTAGCACCAAGATGGGTGCACAGACAGGCGTGGAGGACTTGTGCAAAGCTTTGGTTATGCTGTGACCCACCACAAGCTGATGTCCCAGCCCCCTGCAGAGGCTAGGAGCCCAACCAGACTTAGTCGCTCAGAGGTCAGAAGGTCCAAGAAACTGTATTAATCAGTCATGTGTCACCAGGTAAGATTAAAAGCCTTGCCTGCTTCATCTCAGGGGAGTGCTAGGGTAAAGGCTCAACATCTCAGCCTGAACCATCACACAGCACCTTTTTTGATGTGCTACTGGTTGCTGAGAGGATGGAGGAGGGGAAAGACAGGGAGAAAAGAAAAGGGGTGTTAAATTTAAGGGTACAGATGCCTGACCTCCGATAGCTATTTAACAGGATCATTTAAAATCTGGTTTTGGGGCAAGTTGCCTTAGACTGCATGATATTTCCATTTTGTCCAAGTGCTGGATTTTCCTTTTGGTGACTTGCATTTCTAGCTCTAGCAGCACTAGTTCAGCAAAGCAGGTCCCTGGCTGCAGCTGCTCACACGTGCTTGGACAAGGCACAGAGGCTGTGCACGCTCCTGCTGCCCACAGCTCATACGTGCAAGGGCTTGTCTAATTCTGTGCCAGCTTAAATGAGAGCTTTGAATCAGTCACATTAGTTGTACAATTTAAAAAGCACATCTTAAATGAGCGTTAGCAAACCAGAGTGGCTGAAGACGTTTACCTTTGTTTTACAGTGCAGTGTATGTGACCTGTGATTAAGAAATCAAAGGGAACAGTTTGGAGCAAAAGGTTAAGTTTTCTGTAAGTGAAACGCTGCTCTGTTTATGTAAATACCATTAACAGCATAAACTTGGGAACAGGGATAACACTTTTGCATATTTCTTTCAGTGTTAATGTTTGGGTTCCCCTTCATAAGAATCTTTGATGCCTCACCTTTTCCTGTCCAGTGTACAGTTCCTGAGGGAAAATGTTTTAATTTAAGAAAAATTATATGGAGGAAATACACTGAAATAGCACCTTTTGCCCAGCAGTTATTGCTGGTGTGCCACCCTGTCCTTTCAGCAAGCTCATATGATAGATCTGAGATGTGTCATTAGCTCTGAAGAAGGGTATTTTGAATGTGAAATGTAATACCTTTGTGTTGTGCATTGCACACACAGATTGCCTGCTAATTAAATGTCTATTTTTCACAGTCACTTTAGAGAACTGCTGCTGTGTAGTCACAGAAGTTACCCCGTGGTTGTTCTTGGGGAGGTGTAAACCTGTTATCTGTTTGCATGCAGAGCAGTAGTGGAGGTGGGAGCCCCCGTGGCAGGTCCCAGGGAAGGGTTAGCTCTGTGGAGCAGAGGGGGCCTGGCTGGCTGTGCTGTGCCACGTCACCTCACGGTCTCATCCTCTGCTGGCTGGGAGGTCTCTTGCCCTGCTTCCCTGCGCCTCGGACAGGGCTCACTAGCTGTCCCTCCAGGGAAGCCTCGTGCCAGCTTCCACCCACTGGGAAAAAGAAAAGTCTCCCTGCTTTCTGCACTCCCTCCCAGTTTCTGTACCCTGTCGCTCCTCACGAGGTTGTCTCTCACTCTTATTTTCCCCCCAGATTATAAGAACCATTAATTTTTGGTCCCTCCATGCCCAGTTCATCTGACCTCCTGTTGGCTGCAGCTGTCCAAACGTTCTCAGTTTGCAGGTGGATGTCAGGGGCAGAGGTACTCTTGGGTTGAAGAGCATCAGTCTCTTCCTGCTGCTGATGTTCTGACCTCTGCACACCTTTTGTTACCTTTCTCCCTCAACCTCCTTGTTTTTAAAATGTAGGTAGTCATATATATTCCATTACCCAAGGAATTCCATCAAGAAGTGTGGTTCAAATGGAAAATGGGGCTGAGCAGACTTAGCACATTTTGCTTTTGGCATCAGAAAGTTCCAAATGTGTGTCAATATGTTGTAAAGGGAAATATTTCCATCAATATGCCAGTTAATGTTTTTGTTAGCAGTATTTAAATGAGTTGGTGCCACTTCATGTTACTGAAGTCACAAATTGTAAAGTAATCCCAAATGAGGCTCTCTCTTAGTAAGAAGGTTCAACTTTATCCTCGTATTGTTGGATTGTTGCTTTCAATCTGTGATCTGTGGATTTTATTGTTACAATGATTATTTCCTGGGGGTTGATGAAGAATATCTTTAGAAACAAGCCTATTACCAGTAGCCTTATCTTTCCTGTTTAAAGATTCACGTGACCACTGGAAGGTAGTTGGGGGGCATGTAAACTGGAAATTTTGACAAACACTGCAAACGTTTTAAAAAATCTGAGAAACTCACTATGTAAAGTACCATTACAATTTAAAAGGACAGAGAAAGAGATTGGAAATATTATGATGAAGCAAAGTATTTCCAGCTATGCTATAGAGGATTCAAATGTAAGAATTAAAGCACTCTATCTCATGTTTCAGGAAGTAAAATGATTTATTGCTCGGTTCAGGAAGATGTTTCCCTTTCAGTGCATGACTTTACGATGAGTTGCTTATGAATCATAACACCCTTATTTCATATGCAGTTTGCAAAACTCTGATTGTGGGCTTTCTGGCAAGCTTATCCAAATGGAGCTGTACTTGCTGTGGAATATTTACAGGAGATTATGGAGAACTGGGAAGGAAAAAATCACTTTTAAAAGTGACTTTCCCTTTGTTTCTGAACAGTGAGGTTTTCACTCTCTACAACTGCTGTGTAAAGAAAGGCAATTGCCAGTTGTAATGTGTGAGTGTTTGTCAGATACTCAGTAGCTGCCTTAGTAGTTTACCCAGCTGCAGTACTCTATCAGGTATTTCACTCAAGATACAGCTGAAAATCCCATTTAAACCCAAAATATAGAAGGTTACTTTAAAGATCTGTAACTTAATTTTTCATCTGATTTATACTAATGTGACTCCACTGACTTCTGAATAATAGTTATTGGTTTTCACTTGCATAGGCTAAAGGAGACTGGGCTTCATTTCTTAGAAAAAGTGGGTGTTGCTTTGTTTCTTAAGTTCAGCTTGTTGCAAAGATGGAAAAGCTTCTCCTAGAATGGAAATTATGAGCAGTGTGGATTTTCAGGCAATCAAAACATTTTAACGATCTCATTAAATGTATAATTTACAACACATCTATGTTAAAAGAAATATGTTCCTGTGGGTTAGTGAAGCACTGGGTACACGATGTGTTTGAACATGTCAGGCTTCCACTGGAATCTGTGCCAGAACTGTAGAAACTTGGAGGAAAAAAAAAAATAACCAAACCCAAAGACTCTTTTTCTTGTGCCAGCATCTTTAAAGACCTTTTTATCATATTTTATGCAAAATGCAGAAGATGATGTTACGGCAGCTTGACAGACTGTGCTAGGACTCCATTGCAGCTGTCTTGTAAGTGTTGCTGTTAAATGCTGTCATATTGACTGTTATTCTGTGATTTTACCAGAATTAATGATGGATTTCCCTATGCACGAAACAACTAGTGTTATACAAGGATAAAACTCTTCCTAAGCTCACAGCTTTGTTGTCTCTTGAGTTTTGTATGTACCCTTGAGAGCTGACAAAAGCAGCAGGGTGCTAAGGCACAGACTCAGACCCTTTCTTCTCGGGGTGCCCAGCTTTGGAACTGGTGGTGCATGAAGGGTCCTCCCTAAAGCAATGATGTTAAATGTGTGTTAAGGAGGGAGGTGTCCAGCTTTCAGGACGGGGCCTTTGCCAGGCGTAGCCAACAGGTCTGGGCCGGAGAGCCCCGGCCATCGCGCCGTGCCTCCGCTCCTTCTTCTTGTGATGTTCTTCCTAGGGTGGTTTGCTGACAAGTTATATGTTTTACAGACCAGGTCTGCTTGATGAGGAATCCTTGCTGAAAATCCTGTCTAGGTTAAATTTGGTTTGTAAGTCAGACCTTATATTACCTATTGGAATGCTAATGATCTCAGAGGGAGAGCTTGGATTTTGAAAACAAATCTAAGGTAATGCCCAGGGTTCCTGGAAGAGCTGTTAATATCATGAAAACTCATGTTTGAGGCCTCTTTTAAAGCGTAAAAACTTGTTAGGCGCTGTGCAGCTGAGGCTGTTTGGAGCTGCTGAAAGGCATGGACACGCCAGAGCAACCTTGGCCGTGCCTGGCCAGCTCTGTGCTGCTGTGGTACAGCGACTGCAGCGCCGTCGCTGGCGACCCACACCAGAGCAGCACGTGGCCCACCGTGGTTTGGTGTATTTGCTGCAGAGGTAACTATGCAAGGCAGTTAGCCCAGCATGCCTGGCCCTGCTCTGGGAGCAGGAACGACTCTTCTCTCCATGACTGTAGGACAGTGAGCTCCCACAAGTGTGCTGCTCCCATAACAATGCTGCCCCTACATGTTTTAAAAAAAGTGGTCAAATCAGTCAAAATATGTCACACGTTGAACAGAGGTTTGGGCACTCCATGTTCATTGTGTCAGGTGTGAGCAGTGGGGTCTGTTTTACAAAACCCCTCTGCAATGAGGGAGAAGTACAAAGCCAGGAGACAAAGGGGGCACTCGGGCATCTCTCTTCCCTGCCAGTCTAAGCTAGCTTCTGTTGTTACCACCAACACGTTTCCACATGAGTCAGTAATGTTAGTAGCATTATAAAGCAGACCTTACTCAGCTGTGGTAGCTGATGGCGTTTTAGCTGCTGCCTCATCTTGATGTGATGAAAGTCAGCATAAAGGGTGAAGCAGGTAGCACACCAGCAGCTCTGTGGATACTCTTGTTGGCACTAACTGGTTATTCTGTGGAGGGCAATGCTGCTGTAGGTTCAGCGTTAGCAAGCCCTCAACACCTCCTAAGGGAGGGGGAAGTGAACCCTTGCTGTGTCTCAAAAGGTGCTTTGTCTTCAGTCATAAAAAGGTATCTGTAGCCCTCCACACAGACCTTTTAGATAGAACCATTCCTGAGGAGAGACCTTACATCTGCCAAGTTTCAGCCCCCAGTGAGATCTTACAGCCCAACTGCAAACCCCCAGGATAGGGCTTTACAATGGAAATGCTGACATAGACTCTGCTGTTGTGTTTGACTCCGGTGGGCATCAGCTTCAGTTCTAGTTGTGATGTTTGTTTGATGGCATGGGATCAAACACATAGTGAAATGGCATGTTCTGAGATACTGGGTTTGAAGAGAATCGGTATTTAAACATTATTTATGAACCATAGAATTTAAATGCTTCTGAGGTGTGCCATTCAGTCCTTGGCTGCATAAAAAAATATTCTACTCACATTTCTCAGGATGAACAGCAGCAGAGTTTTCTTCCACAGCTTTAATGCTGAGGCACTTCCAAGAACAATTAATAATTGGCATTATTTTGTTGAACCCTTACTAGAATATTTATGGAAGGTGAAGTTTTTCATTTTCCACTGTGGTGCTCTTCAGTTCTTCCTTTCAGCCTTTTGAGGTATACCCTGATTTTGCCTGGAGAAGATCTTTGAAGATATTTCTCTCCAGTTATCAGTGGGTCTGCGGGAGGGCAGCAGTTCCTGGTATTTGAGGTGTTGTGCTAGATGAATCTGCTTTCCTTGTCCCGTATCATACATATATTTCAAATAAATTTATAATATAAAAGTTCTGTCTCCCACACACAAAACCTAATATCTTTTTTCTCTAATATGCTTTTTTATTTTAATGCTGAGGGAGTAGTTGCTCCAAAATGGAAGCTGAAGTGCATTAGTTGTGCAGGCTGACAGTCAGACTTGCCCTAATGCTGATGATGACTAGAACTCTCACTGCTTTCACTGCAGGTGGGAACGTGGTGCTGAAAGCAGCCAGCTTTGCTCAGCACTCCATTGCAGTCTGGAACATAAAAAAAGACTCCCCAGTATATTTCATTTACAAAATTTTGAAAATCATGCTACTTGGTATGCTTCCTTTATATGTGAACACTTTTTATGGGGAATATACAAGTGATTTGATTTTTCATCCTTTAAAAAACAAGTGCCAAATTGATGGTGTATTCTAGATGCCTAATAACTGGGATTCCAATTAGTTCAGCAGATAATAGAAAATTAAAATTCTCTGTCAATCCTGTGGTAAGGTCTGAATTATTTAACTGCTTCATTCCACGTGGGTCTTACAGGTGCATTCTTTTATTTATTTTTTTTTACTTTGGGCAGAATCAAATGACACAAAAAGTTACTGTAGTGCTCTTGACTTTACAGGAAAAATTACTGGTCTGAAAAAGACACTTCTCATTATTTAATAATTTTCTAGCATCCCATTGTTTGTTTAACATGAAGCAAACCATGGAGTTGTGTATGCCAAGTGCAGAGTTCCATAATGACAACCTGCCATGTGTGCATTGACTGTACAGGCTGCACTGCTCAGGGCTTCTGCAGTCTGCCGAGAGCACGGACAAGTGCACTCATTGTCACCGACCTTCCTGCTCTCTGTTTTGATGAGGTATCATCTGTCACCACGCCATTTTTTGTATTTTTTTTTAATCTGTTTAAAAGGCATGTAATTTTAATTTCTGTGGCCCATTACTGTGCAAATGCCATTGGGCTTGTTTAATCTGAACTCCTGGTTTGACTTCAAATCGCTCTGCTCCTGAGGGGCCTGTTGACCACGTTTTAGCAACACGGCCATCATAGCCTAAAAATCAGGGGATGAAAGCAACTAGAAACAAGTGTTGTTTAAAACAGCTCTGGAGGGGGCAGAAATAGGTACAAAAATTTTCCAGAGCAATACAGTCAACTAAATACAGAAATACACTAAAATATTGTGCAGCCTTCAGCTGACAAAAGTTGAAATCACAGTTTAATGATCTCACTGAACCTGGGGGACAAAGAATCCCAAATAACTAGAAAAGCAGAACACATTTAACCATTATAGTCCTGTGGAGAGTATGTGCTATTTGGATAGCCTCAACTTTTAAAAAATTATTAATAATCTAATGTATTTAGGTATATGAATTCCTTAAAAGAAAATAAAAAATATATATATATAAAAAGAAACGGAAACAAAAAACTTGAGGGTGGTCTAACATGTCTGTCTTCTTTATGTAACCTTTTGCATTTTGTGTTTAAGAACTGACATTCCAAATGATTTTCTTTGGCTTCATGCCTGGACTGAATACTGAGGCAGCAAATTAGGAATGCTTCAGAAGTCCCACAAAGAAAGATCTCTGCTGTGGAAGTGCAGCTAATGTGACACTTGCACTGGAAGCTCCTCGGCCGACTCGGCTGATGAGTGGTGGCGTGGGTCTAGGTGGTGTGAGGGACTGGAGCACGACAGAGGGACCATCTGCTGCCCTGCACAAGGTGTTTCTTGTGGCCAGTTCCTGCCCCTGTGACTATGCTGATACACCTT
Source organism: Merops nubicus (assembly GCF_000691845.1). Classification (NCBI taxonomy): domain Eukaryota; kingdom Metazoa; phylum Chordata; class Aves; order Coraciiformes; family Meropidae; genus Merops; species Merops nubicus. Next base: position 83,626 of record NW_008626469.1, read on the forward strand.
TTATGTCTATTCCAGGGGCCAACTTCGTTACTCGGAAAATTAGCCGATCGGTAGCAAAGATTCACCTTGGACAGCTGGATTGTTTCAGCCTGGGCAATCTGGATGCTAAAAGAGACTGGGGCCATGCCAGGGACTACGTTGAGGTAAGCTGTGGGCCGTGTGCCTTCTTCTGCATGGGCCTTGTGGTAGGGATAATGCTTACTGCTGTAGCTTCAGGTCATGGTCCACGGAGGGCTATCCCAGCATGGTTTTGCCTATAGAGGCCTGTTAACTTTGTCTTGCTCTTAATTATGGACAAGGGAATTTGGTAACACAGCAGTCTACACCAAGCATGACCTGAACAGAAAAATAAATCTTTGGGTTTACATTCCTTGACTGAATTCCTTGGGGGAGGGCACTGACTATAAAGTGGATCTATTTTAGAATATTTCTCCTATTGTTTTGACAATTTTTATGGCCAATACGAAGATTGCAGCAAGATGCAGTATGACCTGAAGTCAAAGTTCCTGCTGGAGGTTTGTGACCTTTGCTATAATGGGCCAGACCAACATCTGTATTAATGCTGGCTGTGCCTTAGGAAGAAGCAGCACCCCAGGGCTGCAGTGGCAGGTCTGGCAGCTCCTGCCTGCGCCTGGGGCTTGGGACGTTCGCAGCTGGGATTTGTTTCTAATTTTATTCTGTGCATCTACTTAAGCAGACAAACAAACAATGCCCCTGTATTGTATCACAAGCAGACATGAATGACCATGTAGGAAATATTGTCTTTTCCCCAGGAGACTTTTGTCCCCATTTTGGTGCTTAAAGATTTCCTGTGGTCATTGGACTATTTCTGTCTTTTAATAATTCCTTGCTGGGAAACCGGATTTGGCCTCGCCATTCATTGATGTAGTTTAAAAAGATGATGATTGTTTGTTTTGTTTTTCCATATCACAAAGTAAGAAGTATTTCAGTAGGAAAAAGTCTGATATGGGATTTTTATTGTAAATTGAGATTTAAAAGGTAAAATAAAACCCGAGCTCTCAAATGTTGTTTATGGTCAAAAAGAAACAGCAAGAAAACAAAATCATTATACTGCAATATAAAATTTGTTCTGGAAGATATTAGGAAAAGTAAACAGCCATGTTGCCTTGGCATTGAAAGGGTTATGTCAAGCAAGTGAAGAAGATGATTTTTGGCAGCCAGCTATAAATAAAGTTGGCTTTTGGTTCTGCGCTGCGTTTGTGTGTGAGACAGTAAGGGCACCAGGAAGTCATGAGAATGCCTCCTGGACTGTTGTTTTATGGTGGTGGCTACCACACTAGTTGAAGCAGTTAATCCTGTAAAACACCCCAATCAATTTTTTAATGGGTAAAACTACAGTCAAGAGAGTTCATAAAGTCAGCTACCAAGCCTCCACTGAGAGGAAGTAAAACATAAGACAAATAAAACGATGGGTTTTGTGAACATAATGAGCATAATTTGCTAACAGGCACCGGATAAGCCGTGAGTACTTCAGCTATCTAATGCCAAGGCAACTTGCACTAGATCATAAATCGTGGGATGAATTCAGATGTCTTCTTCCATGATGGAAATCCAGAGTAACCCTCTTGTGCCTACTGGGTCCGACTCTCGTCCTGTGTTAAAACCTTTAAAAACATAAAAGGAAATGAGAAGAAATCTCTCCAGAAGAATGAGTGGCTTCCAAGGCCTTTGGCCTCCAGAAGGAATGTAGTTGTTCCGAGGTCTACGGCACGAACACGTGTTTGTTGTGTAAGTAGCATTCCAGACCTTTCAGCTACACATTTTGGGCTTGTCCCAAAATCTTCTGGAAACGAGTCCTCACAAAAATATAGTTCTCTTTGAGTACTTCCCTTCCTGGAGAGGTATTCCTTTGGATCATGGGAGAGTTATTATCAATTCTCTATTCCCTAAATGTTGTGCAAATGTGGTTACAGGCAGCCTTCTAATGGCTAAAAAAGAGACCAACTTTAAACTGGAAATAAACAATTATTTGAGGCTTTAATGGACTGGAAAGTAGGGCTTAGAGATTTAATGTCGTTCAAATAAATACCTAGTATGTTAGAAAGCATGATTGTATTTACAAGCATTTGGGGAGCTTCCTTAAGCACACGGCTGAACACGTCGGGATGTGTCTTATCCTCTCCATATGTACTTTTAAGTCCCATTGATATTAATATGAGTAACACATGTGCATACAGACTAGAGCATGTACTGTGTTTTCTTTCTCCTTATTTCCTTATTAGGGATAATAATAAAACCATAAATACTTTCCTTTTGTTTTATACAACATCATGGGTCAATTCCTGACCTCATGAAAGTTGATGACCAAGCTTCTGAGCTGGGACCTGAACTGCCACCTGCAGAACCTGGGTCGGGTACAGCAGCATCCTTCTGCTGGCTGAACTAGCATCCCAGTCAGAAAGGTTTCCACTTGGTGCTTGAGAAGAACAAAGCAGAAGTAGGCATCGAAATTTTTGGAACAAGGGTGTGTCCTGGTTTGGGGTCATCACTTGTCACCGTGACAGGGTGATTATTAGTTTTATCCTAAAATTGTATTAGTAATTCTTAATATTTTTGCAGAAATTGCTGTTGCCTTTTATTCCACCTTTCTCCATCTTTACTGTGCTGTGATCCAGCACAAGTCTCACGGGATGATGTTAGAGACGACAACCAATGCCACTGAGTTGGAAGAGAAAAATAATCTATCAGTGGTATTGATACATGAGTCTTCTATGTGGTGGTCTGTTTTCTGAGGGTAACTTGTACCTTTTATTTGTTGCAGAAAGTTCTAGCAAACCATCTGATAGGAATTTTTGAATATTAGCACAATAGCAAGCCTTACCAGCCTGACTCATTTCTATGCCAGTTACAAAACACAAGGCATCACACAAATTTCCTCAGACACTCACCCAAGAGTCTTTTTGCAATTAAATATAGATTCTCAGAAACATTTAACTTGGACCCTTAAAAAAAAAAAAATGCCCATCAATCCATCACTAGTTGATTACATTTTTTAATTTCCTACATGCTAATTGCTCTAAATCAAGCCATGAAGCTGCAGCTGAAGCCTTAAAGTGTTGTTCTTGAGGATGTAATAGACACATTATTTGTAAATATGTAAAGGGAAAGCCAACAAACACAACACAGTCCTGTTAGAAAGTGGCTCTGGGAAATGAGCAAGTTTGGAGTTGGTCAGCAGGGGCTTTTTCTTCCTTGGCTCCAGTTCCCCCTCAGCCACCCACTGCCCACACCTCAGGCTGTGCAGGGAGCAGGAGTGCTGCCCAGGACCCCTGCAACAGGGACTGTGCCACAAGGAATGAGGCAAGTCAGAGGGAAGAGATTCAGTGGGCGTTAAGTATTCCTGCAATATTTCTTCTGCCTTCGACAGAAATCCAACAGTATTTCAAGCAGGGATTACAGGGGGCTCATAACTGCAGCATCACTGGCTCCAGTTCAATTAATGACAAGTCTGATCAAATGCTTCAAATTAAGCACGTCCCTAAATTCATAGTGAAATCAGGGACCATGTGGTATCCTAAATGTATGACATTCCATTAATTTATATTTAAATGTTATAAAAAAAAAAATGCAAACAAACAATAAACTAACAGCTTGTAGGTGAGTAATGCAGAAGTTACTGTGGCGTCCAGCCCAGCACACCCCTCCCCTGTGAGTGTGTCTCAGTGCAGGTGTGCTTCTGAGTCCGGAGGGGTTTGTGGGAATTATTTGCAATTTCAGGTATTTTAAGGGGTGCACGCATGTGTTATTTTCTCTTTAAGTTTGATATGGTTACTAGTAAGAGTAAGAAAGAGCAAACAAGAAAGTAATTTACTAGAATGGACATGAATGGTCTCCATATTTAAAACATAAAAATGAGGGAAGAGAGGGGTTTCATTACAGTAAGTGGGTGTTGTAATGCACATTGTATGGTGTGATTTCCAGCAGCAGTGCCTACTGGAAGTGTTGCTGTTAGACCTTTTCCTCTCACAAAACTGTCCTCATCTGTTTCAGAACTACAGCACCATTTCCCCCATTTCATTTTCTTGCAGCTACTTTTTATATGAGAGGAGTGTAACTGTAAAGAGATTTTTTTCTTATTTACATAGATTTCCCTTTAGTGTTCTTTTCCACCCCTTTTTTGTTTGACCTATTAGTATTTTTAGGCTTTACAAAGCCAGAAAAGTGCTGTCCTCTGCAAAACCATCTGGTTTGGTTTCCTCTGCCTTCACAATGGTACGTGTATTACTGTCAAGGCCACCCTGGTGGTTTTCTTAGTGCCCTTGTTACAGTGGTGGTCTTACAGTTTGATTGGAGGGATGGAAAGGTTAGACCAAGGCTCTTTCAAGTGTAAGGCTCCCAGAATGATAAATTAGGTATTGTTGTCATATTTCTGAAACCAACCTATCGTGCCACTGTAGCTTGAATGCAGCATCTCTTCAAACAGCACAACTACAGGAGGCCTCCTGACAAATTCTGCTTCTGCAGCATGGTCTTCTAGAATACCAAACAGAGGCACTTTTCAGAAGTAACTTTAAATCTGTGCTGTGTTTCTCTGTAGTTTTCTGCTCTGTCTGGCAATGTGTGGAAAAAACAGTAAGCCCATGTTTAGGAGCTATCACTTCTACTGGAATTTTTCTTTAATTCCTTTTCTCCTTTCCCTGTCATGGCAGGGTGGAGAGTGGGCAAGAAAAGCAAACCAAAAAATAACCAAGTGTGTCTGCCTTTGAACTCAGAATTTTTTTTATTCAGGCAGATGGTATTTGGCAACCTCTTGAAGAATGGGAGGCAGGATCTTTTATTGGTAAATGTTAGGCACCGTTAATAACAGGTACTGCTGTTGCCAGCCCCACCTGTAATAACCCAGAGAGTTTATTGACTAACCTATGATTTACAGAATTATTTGGATCTTAGAGTAATGCACCACGTTCTGAGAAAGCTGTAGAGTGTAGTTGGTTCTAATTTTAATAAGGGGGGAAAAATCCCTTAAAACAGATCATTAAAATTTAATGAGGACATTTTTAAAACCCCATAATGGCTCAATTTACACTGTAAGTCAAAAATAGTTAATGGTGTTATGTCTGTATGGTAACATCCTCACTATACCATAATTGTTTTCCTTTGAAATGAAGCCAGTAAAACATATTGGGCAGTGCACTCCCGGAACCAAAGTTTTTAGTTCTCCAGCAATTTCAGGTCATTCCAGTGAAAGAAGAAATATTTCAGAGCATAAATTAAAATGTCAGAGCTCACTTTTATTGTACTCTAGCTGTTAATATTCTGTGCATTATTAAGAAGAAGACAGGTTATCAGCAGAGTGACTGTTCTTTCCTGATCTAGGAATGGGGGGGGGGGGAGTGGTTTTTTTTTGTTTGTTTGCTTGAGTGGGAAACATTCCCCAAGCCCATAGGGTGCACTTAATATGCCACTTCTAGTTTTAGCAGAAATACTTGAGTTTTAGCTGTAGGTGGTTTTGGATGAAGCCTTGACCTAACAACCAGCATTAATGGTCCAAAGATAGACCAGCTGAACTTTCCAGTTGTCCTTCTTTGGCTGACATTAACCTTCCCCAGGGGACGGTTGACTTGACTACCAGGTTAAGTATGTGAAGAAAGCCTATTGCTCTCTCGTGCTCGACTCCCCTCGATTCCTCTCCAAATCCACTTGATTTCTGCAGCAAGAGCAATGGTTTGTTTCCTGGGAGCACGAGGAGCATTACCTTTGGCAGGCAGGTGAGTGGTGCTGGCATTTCCTTCCCCCGTCCCCAGCCGCCTGGCAGCGTGGGGTGGGTTTGCCTGCAGCCGTGAGGGAGGAGAACAAAGTGAACAGTGGGCCCCTGACGTTGTCTCGTGCCTCCAGCTCAGGTGAGGGCTCTGCAAGGCAGCTGGTGGTTCCCCAGAGCCCTCCTGGTGCTCCCTGCCTGGTGCAGGTGTGGGCTGGCTGGCGTGGGGAGCGCTGCCGCCCTGCCCGCACACCCTGCCGCTGCTGGGGGCAGCCCCTGGCACTGGCAGCCCCAGGCACTGTCCCACCGCTTCCAGTGGAACGAGGGGCTGGGTGCTGTTCCTGCAGTGTGCAGGCCCACGTAGCTGCTGGCCACATTTGCTGCTCTGTGGTGGGACTGAAGGAGCTCTGATGCTGGATTTGAGGAAGTAGATCAGGGGATCCCTGCCTATTCACATGAAATGTTTGGTATCTGCAAGAACAACTTATCAGGGATTTTTGTAGGGCTGAATGCAGTCCAGACACATTTTGCCTGGCCTGGTCTTGTTCAACAGCAGGAGAAGAACAGGACAAACTCGTCCATCTGAAAGCTCAGGGAACTGTGACCTCCAGCTGTAGGAGCCCCTGCTGTGAGCCCTTGCCTGGACTGCTGGCTCCAGAGGAGTGCTGGGTGTTGAGCCAGCTTCTCCTTGCACTACTGTTACTTACACTCATGTCATTCTTCTGTTAAAAGAACAAGCACTGTGATGAAAATATGCTCACTCAAACTTTGCTCTTAGTAACAAGCTACAGGCTCTTTAGAAGCTGCTATTTCTAGTGCAAGTTGTATGTTTTTATTCCTTGACCTGCAAATGGGTTTGATTTTTTTTTTTTTTTTTTTTTAATTAATGTCAAAAGAGGATTTCTTTCTTCCAAGTATGCTGCACAGATTTCTTTGAGGAGCAGTAAATTGCTTTAGTAGAGCATTAACTCCTACTACTGCCTTAACCTCTATCAAGTGAGATGTTACTCTGCACAGGAACAGTTTATCAGGGCAACCCTAATGCTATAATACCAGGCACACGTGTTGCTTTTGACATACTGAAAAGTTGGCACAAATCACACAGTCTTACTGCACTGTGCCTTGTTTTACAAGAAAAAGTAATGCTTTGTGTTGCTCATGCAGTATTTTTTCTTTATGCAACACAGGCATATTTTCTCCCTCACCATTAATTTATTACACTGCATTTATTTCCAGACAAACCCTGCTTTTCCATTTCTGGTGGGAATTTCTCTCTTCCTCTGAGGTGTTTTAAATTCAACAAGTGTCAAGTTTTTAATATATCATACTCATTTTATAGGAGAAATAATTGACAAGGGAAAAATATTTTAAAGTATACCCTTTTCATTTTATTGCCAGCATTATTACTGATATCCAAGATAGATGTATATTAAAAATACTGCTGATTTTAAACCGTTCATCTCCCAGATTACAAGCTGTCCTGGTTTGGCTGGGACACAACTGCTGGGCCAGCCATGGTCTGCAGGCCATTGGCAGATTGGGGTGGCCAGAGCAGCTGACCCGAGTTGGCTACAGGTGTGTCCCATTCTGTGAACACCACGGGACAGAGGGGGAAGTCTGCCAGGGCAGGGGCTCCTTCTGCTTCTCTTTGCAAGAGCCTCTCTCCCTGGAGGTGCCCACTCACCCTCCTGCTCCTGTGGCTGCTTCCCTGTTTGTTGTGACTGCTGTGCATGAGCTGGGGTGAGTTTAACTTTACATGCTGTATATTTGCATTGGTATTAGTTTGGCTGTTTCATTCAGCCTGTTCTTCTGTCAGCCCATGGGTCTCCTCTGCATTTCCTGATCCCCTTCTCTGCTGGGGAGGGCTCTTTGTGTGATAGATTGAGCAGATCTTGAGTTGCTGGAAAGGTATCAGGAGGTGTGAAATAGGATGGCCCGTGGGCTGTGTGAGAGAACGAGGCACCAGGGATCTGTGCCCCAGCAAGGGAAGGCTCAGGAGGTACGTGGCTGCTGCTGGGTGCTGTGCCTTATACCACTGCCATCTCCTGGTGCTGGTGGCCTTGCTCCTGAACCCCTGTGCTCAGAGGAAGTTGTGTTTTGGGTGCTGTGTTCAGCCTGCAGCCAGGGAGTCACCAGTGCTCCTATCTGTGCATGTTCCACGGATATGTTTATTTGGTGTTTAATTCCAGTCCATAATACCTCACAAACCTTTCCCAGTGACTTGTGTGCTATAGCTGTGGCTTTCTGAGTCAGTAGCAGTGGGGGCAGAAGTGATACTGGTGTGCAGGGGGAGCCTGCTGTGGAGCAGGGCCAGGCTGTGCTCTGCCTTCCAGGAGTGTTGTGGTGGAGCACAAAGGAGCTTGCCTGCTAAGGAGCCTTTCCAGACAAGCTGTGCTATCTAGTGTCTCCTCTCCAAGTGAATCTTCCCTTTTTTTCCTTTTTGGAGTGATTAAGGAGTGGGTGACTGACAATTTAGAACTGGTATTGGTTGGAGATTTGTGCAAGTGCATATGATCAGAGCATGCTTAATGTAACACTTATATAATGTACAGCATTTTAATGGGGCCTTACAAATGTGTGTGATAAGAAAACATCTTATAATGTACTCAGCTTGATCCAGGTAGCAAGGAAGGGTGGGAGCACACATGTGAAGTGTGTGAGCCTCAGGACTGTGTGCTCCTCCTGCCCAGCCTGAGAGCTGAGCATGCTGCAAACCCACTGCGGGAAGTGGTTTGGAGGGAAATCTTCTAATAATGCAGTTATCAAACTTGGAGGGACTTTACTTCATCCACTGTCTTACAATTGTGTGTGTGGGGAGGAGGAGGAGCTTGCTGGCAGAGGAGAGGGAGGCTCTGTGCCCACACGGGGTTACTGGGTACAACTGTGATGGGGAGACATTAAAACTTAACCTGTTACCAATAAAGTGTTTTCACCTGGCCCACTCTGTGCCAGTGTTCAGCCTCAAGTAGGACAGACTGATGAAACTGATGCACCACAGCCCACTCCCTGTAACTAAGTCAGTTAGACTTTTCTCAAAGAAGCCTTTTTTTGTTGCTGATTTTCATAAGGTTGCATCTAACGAAGGGCTGTGTAAAACCAAAAGGTTTGTGGGTAGAAGTGGAGCTGGTAAAAGAACAAGTTTAAGTAAAAAGTCTACTCAAACCAAAAGTAAATTAATCATCATTGTTACCACATGCATTTTGGAGTGATTACAGAAATAGGGTGAAATAATAGTAGAATTGTACACATTTGACTTTTACCTTGACAATACACTATGTGGTAAATAAAAATAAGCCTTGGTTTAAACTGTTCCTGTGAGGTTTGTAAAGAAGCCATGTGATGAGCTGGCGTGCTGATGGTAGGCATTCAGCTGCACTGGTTTTGCAGCAGTTTGATCACTTAAATACAACCTGTTGTAAACATTTCAAGGGGCGAGGGGAACACTAGGTAACTGTCTTGAATAGTTGTTTATGTTCTGGAGTTTCTTGTAAAACAGTTGACTCCTAACTAAGCTGATAGTTTTGTTAGTATCTTAAAGTGATCCTGTTTGCCTAGATGTGGGATGCTGGTTCCTGTAAAAAGTCTTTGTGACTGGAACAGTCCTCTAACTACAAATTCTGTCTCTGCTGGTATTGGAAACTACTGCTGGAGCATACAGCATTATTACACTGCCTTGGAAGGAAGAATCACACAAACTCTTATATCTCATGAGGGGCAGATAAGAGCTAGAAAATAAAACTGCCTGTAAACAGGAATAAACTGGTGGAGTTGAGTCTCAGGATGAAAGCTGGTGTCTGGAATGCCCCCAGCAGCCAGAAGGGGCTCTGCCTGGTGGAGAAAAGCACATTTATGCTCAGGAGGAGCACAGCTGATGGTGGTGTGTGGTGTCCTTGCAGGGGCAACGTGAGGTGAGGGTTATGGCCCTAGTTGATGGGGGAATGCAGGGTCCCCATCACCTGCTAGAGCTGCCAGCATCCTTCTGCCTGTGAAAGGAGCCTGAAATTCACAGACCTGAGCAGGGTGCAAAACACAGTCTAGAAAATAGTAACCATTTACCTTAGATGTTGGTGATTTGTTTTCTTAGAGTGAAGGGAGTTGAGGGAGGAATGTGTTCACTTAAACACTTTAACCTGAGAGTTGTCCTCAACAGTAATTTGACTTTTACTCCTGAAACTAAAAGGGATTGGTTCTGTGGGATCCCTTTTACTGGCACATGAATGTTCTGCATTTCTGCAGAGTTAGTAATTTTGCAGTGGACACAGTCAGCTCAGCCTGTCCACCCCACGGGGGACAGAACAACAAACACAGGCTCCCTGTGTAGCTTACCACTGCTAAAATACATCCGTCTTTTCTGCAGATGATAAAACCAGTCCACTGAGGATGGGAGATCCTGCTTCCAGATTTCACCCTGAAACTTAAAAACTAAGAGATGGCTTTACTAATGTCTTAAATCATTTGGCTTTAACGTTTTTAAAGACAACCCACATAATATTTTCCTACCTGGTTTGTGTCCTCCTCTGCTTTCTAACACAGATGCCTTGGAGCAAGGTACTCCACGTTTGGGCTGCTGCTCCTGGGCTACGGGGAATAAGAGGAGTGCAAGGACTTGTCCTCCAAGGCTTTTTGTAGGGACTGTTGAGGTAGCACCTGAGGCACTACTGAAATTTTAATAGCAGCAGGTGCTGAGTCTTTAACAAAAACATCCTTTCTGCTGGAGGTTGGCTAGGCCTGATAGGTGTCAACAAATAAAAATTGCCAGTTTGCTTAGACTAGAAGCCTTTTGCTTTTCTGTTGCTGGAATTTCACTCTTCCTTCTCTTTTGATGGAGCCATAAATCCTCTAGTTTCTTTGGTTGGGGGGAACAACAACAACAAAACTTGAATTTCAGTTGGTGAAAAGGAAATACAAGGGAGGGAGAAATCGGGGTTTGGTTTTTTTTTTTTTTTTGACAAAAATCCTTAAAGTAAAACAAAATTACTTGTTTTCATTGGTATTTTCAAGACACCGAGTTTCTTTGCATGTCCACGCAACGGGAATTAATTGGGAGTAGCTACAGTAGTATTCAGAATACTCTTGCCAAGTCATCTGTCCAACAAAGTTTTTGGATTGAAATGGAACAAGGAAGGGGCCCAGGAGCGAGGGTGAACCTGCCCGTGGCAGCTGCAGAGCTGCCCGCCTGGGC
>NW_008626469.1:94642-122675 GCF_000691845.1 Merops nubicus
CATCCTTCTCCTGGGAAGCGAGCGGGGGAGCGCTGGTGCTGCTGTGCCCTGGGCCGGGCCAGGGCGTTGCTGTTCCCTGGAGACAAGGCAGGAGCTTCCTCCCTTGGCGCTTTCTGCCAGAGGGTTTGATCCTAGTCACCAAGCCTTTTATTACTTGTTGTTGCTTTTTTGGTCGTGGTGGTTGTTGTTTCTTTAAGTGATTTCTTCCTCCAAAATCTTTTCATCACTTGATCTTTTTTATTTTATTTTTATTGCAAATTGTCTGAGCTGTTTGTCATTTGGGCCGCGGTACTCTGGAGGTCCTTTACGTGCATCACGTGTTCCTCATCCAACAGAGCTTTTTCTGTTCAGCCCTTGCCCTCCTCCCCAAAGCTGAAATAAATCAAAGTAGGTTGAGACTCAGTCGTAATAAATCAAGACCTGTCCAAAACTGGAGCCTGCCCAGTCAAAATGTCATAGCTTGGCTTTCACTGAGGATTAATTAAAGGCCTGATATAAAGCCCAGATGTGCTTCAGGAGAGTAGCAAACTGCCTGGTGGTGGCTATACTAATACCCAAGTCTCCCCATGAATCTGCCCACCCAAGAACGTGGAGGAGGATAAGGCTGAGGAAAAGGGAGGAAGGGAGGGGAGGGAAGAAGTAAAATGAATCGTGCATGATTTTATAGTATCTATGTTGGCAGAAAACAAGACGAGCTCTATGCTAGAGCACCTCTGAAAAAATACAAAGCATGTGTGTATAGTTGTAACAGCAGCAGGGAACGTAACTGTTAAAATGTTCAGGATTAATTGGAAGTGGGATAAAACTAAAACAGTGAGTGAACTTTTGCACTTTTTATGGTCAATATATATATATATATGGCACACCCAGTGACTGAGTTTGCTTGGTGCCTGTTTTACATTAAATTCCTGAAAGTCATCTTGACTAAAATAGTTGAGCTGAAGATTCCTGAGGCTCTGATAGGGACAAATATGGAAAAATGCCTGTATCAAAATTCAGTGTGCTTGAATATAAAGATGTAAAATACACTCGTGTGCCGCTCGCGTTGTGGCCTTTGTGAAGCTCCAGCTGCAGCCCCAGAGATATGGTGATTTAATTAAACTGCGTGTGGAGTGGCTCCTCCGGCAGCAGTGAGGAGGTGCTGCAGCCTGGCTGGGGGACACGGTGCATGGCTCTGCTCGCTCTCCTCTCCAGGCACAGAAATACAGTTTCTTGCAGGAAAAAGCCAGCCAGGGTCTGGGGGAGGTTCAGCTGCAGGCGTCACAGTCCTGCTGTCTCTGCGGCTCGTCCCTGCTGCTGGTGGCAGAGGCAGGTCTGTGGCACTGAGGCAGGGCCTGGCTGTGGCAGGTCTCTCGGGGGGCTGGGGGGTGCCAGGCTGTGCTGCTGGGCAGCCCCTGCTGTGCAGGGGGGTGCCCGGTGAGCCCGAGGCCTCGCTGCACAGGGCTGCTGTGCCCGCGGGACCCGCGGTGCTGGAGGGGCACACGCTCCCCACGGCTCGCCTCCCGCTCCGGCCTGGCTCTAAAGGAGCCCCCAGCATTATTCCAGCCACCTTCAGCCTCCCTGGTTCTATCTCCAATCTCTTGGTGCAGCCCTTTTGCGTCTTCCTCAGTCCTCATTTTGAGATCCTCTCCGTTTTCTTCATCAGATTGGCAAGAGAGAAACACCTACAAGGAGCTTTGCTCTGTCTTTCCTTATGGCTAAATCGTGTTCAGCCCGTAATTCCCTATAAAAATTTCAATAGGGGTTTAAATTTAGCAAAGCCCATCAAAGTCTGGGAACTTCTTAACATTTTTGTTTGTAACAGATTTTAACCAAGTTCAGCCTTAGAGCCAGGATTAGAAAACACTGAGAAGGCTGGGCTAAATTTAAAAGTCTGCTTTAGTTTTAAATGCCTTTGCAAGCTGTTCATTTTGAACATGAACTATGCCTTTGCTGTGTGTGTGTAAAGGAAAGAAGAAGGGGAAAAAAAATATTTAAAAGGCTAAGTGGTTAAAATTTGACAATTAGCTACTGTACGTGCTCAGGAGCTTCCCCAGCTCTCCCCTCAACTCATGTTTTCTTTATCTTCTGGGTGGTCCTTACCGTCCCTGGCCATTCTAAGCCCCTTCCCCCCTTTTCCCCACCGAAGGGGCCCTCTCATCCCAGTCCCCGTCCTTCCTGCTGGGCAGGCTGAGACCCCCTGGGAGGCAGCCAGCGATGGCCTGTGTGCCATGGCTGCAGAGCCAAAGAGCAGCACAGGAGCTGTCAGCTTTGCTGAATCCTGAGCCTCCTGCAGCTGGGCCCAGATGGATGGCACAAGGAGTGTGCCCTGGCTGCCAGTGGTGCTGGGAGATGTCTCCTTAGCACTTCTGGAAAAATTCTCTCCTTCCTTCCTTGGAGAACTAGCTGTTCAGTTGATGCAAGTCTGTGGATCACTTTTAAAACAATTAGTGTTGTACTAATTTACAGTGGCTCCATATGCAATATGTATATATATGGCATAATTTGCAATAGCCACTCCCCAGGGCATGGTGGGTGCAGAACCATTGACCTATAGGTGGGCTTTTTTTTTTTTTTTTTAGCTAACATTTTTGGATGGTAGAAAGTTCATTAGCCTGGACAGCGTGTGTCCGTGAGACGGGCAGACGAGGAATGTGTGTGTACTGTGCAGCAGCTTTGCCTTCATGGTGGGTCTCTGGGCAGTAGGTACTCAAAGGGAAAATGTCTCAGAATACTGTTTCCCCATTTCCTTGCTATGGAGCACAACAATATTGCTTGTGACTGTAGTAATTAAGGAATTAATGGCTTGCAGGCCTTTGGTGTGTTGTGATCAGTCAATCACTTAGCCTATGATGCCTCTGAACTTCTGGCTGTGTAAGATATTATTCTGTACTGGCTTAATGCAGTTCTGGAATAATCCTTGGTGCAGTTTCCTGGAACAACACAAACAGCCCTTTCTTCTCCCCATGTGTTCCCGGTTTGCAGCCCGGCTTGGAAGGGAGCTGTGTTTGTGAACTTTTGTCTCCCTTCACACTGGGGTCCAGTTCCAACGTATTTCTCATTTGACTTTTGTTTTGAAAATGCTTGTGCTTCATTGTCAGCCCAATGTATGGCCTGTTGAAATCTTGTCCTAGAGTTTTATCTAACTGGATAAAGATTGGAAGAAACAATAATTTCCTTCTATAAAGTGTTAATAGGGCTGTGTTTGTTTTCTCCATTTTGCTTTTAATCTCTTGGTGTGCAGGTAGGTCTCGGGTTATGCTCAGTTTCAAATTACTCACCTTTTTGTTGGAGTTTAGACAAAACCTTGCATCTGACCAGCACTGGCTTCAGAGCAGATCAGGCTAGATCAGCTCTTTGTATTTAGTTCCTATCTCCTGTTTAAAAAGGTGGGATACATTTGTAGTTAACATGTTTGATAAAACTCTGGGCCTAGCTCCTCATAATTATCTTTTCCTTTGCAACCTATAAAACTGTGGGAGAGAGGGAGGAGAAGGGGATTGTTTGAAGCATTTTTTAACTTAATTTTGAACTTAAAGAGATTTTAAAGTTTTTAAAGTATTACTAGAGTTTTAAAGCTAAGCTTATTACAAAACTATTACTCAAACTAAAGTTTTAGAAGTATTATTTCTAAGAAAGTATAAGGATTCTGCTAGTATTTTTGTGGGCTGGATATATTTTGAAAAAACAAAGTAGTTGGAAAATATTGGATGTGCTGTAACCACCATCTGCCCCTGCCTTAAAAAATGTGTATGGTTCCATACACACATCTCAAATGGTCCATCATATATCATCACTTACTACAGTACTTCATTCATGTAGGTGTTAGTTCTTGTGTGCAAAAGGTCAAATCTTTTCAAACTTAATTCTGCACGCCTGCATTTTATAACAACCTAGATTTTCTTTGATGTAGGAATATATATTTTTAATATAATAATTCATGATTACCTAGGCGGGGAAGAAAAAAAACAAAAAACATGTTCCTGCTTCAAATCAAGTTGACTGAGGTCTTTTGGTTGATTGTTCATACTTCTAACTTCAGGATTCCATAGAATGAATGGTATGTGTTAAAAGCTGTAGAAATGAGGTTACCCCACAGTCCACAAAATGTCTTTAGGATACTTCAGTCCTAAATAAAAGATAGAGTGTTTTAAATGTGAAAGATGGGGGGAAAAAGAGTAGGTAGTGAATTATTTGTCCTATGTGCCATGTTTTAAAAAATTAATATAAGCTTTAAATTAGCTCTTGGCATTGTTTGAGATAATTCTTTATAAATCCCTTTAAAATGCAGACTAGACCTGGAACATTTTTTTGAGCCAAAGCGTATCAGTGTAAAATTAGAAAAACAATATCTTTGAGTCTGTTCTCTTGGCTTCTGGGAGCTGAGTGGGTGGTGAGGAGTCCCTTCCTTGTAATAATGTTTTTACAAATAGAAATTTTGCAACAGTTTAGAGAAGAAAATTCAGATGGAAAAAGAGGAACATGTCAGTGCATTTCATTTGATTGTAATGTGTTCTATTTCAAAAAAACCCTTTCAGAATGGAGAAAAAGTGATGAAAATTATCGTGGGTGAAATAACGAAGCGTGTTTGGATTAGAAAAACATACAAGTAGATCTGTTTACTTTGTCTAGATTTAGTAACCTGGCTTTTTAAATGTTTCAGAAGTTTTACATGGAGCTGTTTGTGTCATTACAATTACGAGTCTCTTGGTATTTCCATTACTAGAGAATGTTTTCTTGCATTTTTAACCTAACATCAAAAACAGGGAAAAAAAAAAAAAGAGAAAATGCAGCTCATTTCTTGGTGAGCAATTTCAGAGCCTAGGTGTAAAGTTTTCTACTAAATTTAGCCCAAGTTCATGGTTTGTAATGTGTGATTTTTTTTTTTTTTAAAATTTTTTTTTTTCAGCATATAGGCTGTTATTGTGAATAGTTAGTGTCCAAGGTATGGTCAGGATCCTTGGCTGTGCCCAGATCTTGCTCCCTATATATTTGTTGTGTAGTGTTTTGGGATTTTTTTTTTTAACATATATAAACTGATAAAAAGTAGTTTGAGTTAAACACCAGTTTACTGCTGGCAGAGGGCTCGGTCAGTAAGCCACCAGCCTGAACACACAGGGTGTCCTTGGTGGGTGAGATCTCATGGCTCAGCTACTCTGTCCTGGGAATAGTGTGGCCCTTCCCAAGGGCCAGGGCTGCAGCCCAGACTGGACGGCCCTGTGCTGATCTCTGGGCCACGGCACAGGGGCTGGTGGCACACATCAAGGGTCCCACACGTGGTGCTTCCAGGGCTGGACAGGTTCACGTTTGGCTTAGGTTATTATGAATTCCATTTCTTTTAGCTGCAGTTCTCTCAGTGTACAAGGATTTGAAATTGACAGCTGAAATGAGAACGCTGAGGAACTTCAGCACTGGTTACTGCAGGCTCCCAGTGGAGCTTAGGGAGTCCTGCAGTAGAGCCTGTCTGATTTCAGTCCCACTGCAAGCCTCTTGGGTGGGTCCGTTTGGGCTATTTGCTTTGGTGTACTTAAACTGACTGGGGGTTCACTTCGGATGCCAGACACAAGTTTTGGAGCGTTGTGTGGAGCTGGACTGGTGACAGGCTTTGCTCTCCTTCCCTCTCTTCTCATAGCAGGGCTCTGCAGCCTTCAGGAGCCAGTGTGAGCTGCCCGGTGTCTCAGCCTCCTCCTGGGCGTACGGGGTTGGGTGCCAGATATAGGAGAGTTTAAGATGGGGGATCCTCAAATACACTAAATCCTGCCTGGAATGCTCTGGTCTAAGAAATTTACATGAGAACTACAAAACCAGATTTGAGGCAGGGAAAGGGATGAGGTTTAGAAGCGGTTGTCCCCTGCTGCAGCTGGGTAGCAGTGCCCACGGGAGCCCATGGAGGTGGTAAATACAAGTGCTTATGATGACCCTTAAAAACAGGGTTTTTTTTCCTTCTTGCCCTTGTTAAAACGCAGGCAATAACTTAATGTGCAGAGGCACATTTCCATCAAGAAACAAAATGAGACGAAGACATTTTAAGTTTTCCCCACTCTCACTTGCAGTGTGTTTGCATGTGCAGTGTGAGCCTGCAGCATGTCTGTAGAGCATCCGTTCCTTACTTCAGGTGTTTCAAGGCCTGATGTGACCACAGCTTGCAGGGAGGCTGCTGGTGTGGCTCCTTGCCTGCAATCACTCAGTCCCTGTGCCCCCAGCAAATCTGCAGCTCGTGTAGCAGGAAAGATGTCACTAGGCAGACACGTAAATTACGTCTTCGTTTTCAGATATGCTGTAGGTACCTCTATTGTGACTGACTTTGGAGGAACTGACTCTCCTGTGGCTAGAATTTGGGCTGGGAGGATGATGAATAATACCAAGGTCCAGATTACAGCAGAGTGATGGAAAATCTGATTTTTCCCATCATCAAGTTCATAATGTTATGACTCATGGTTGGGGGGGAGGTGGCACCTCTTGGCAAGAAGAGAGGAGAAACAGGCAAACCATTGCTCCACCCTGAAAAGCTCTCACACTTGCGGGAAAAAAAAGCCACAAAATACCAGTGTCTCTGGAATTTTCCTTCAACAAATGTGACTGACAACAGGTGATACCTGAGCATACTTTTGGGGAGAGTTTTTTCTATTTTTAAGATGCCATGGTTGTGAAAAGGAGTGCTGCAGGTGAGGTGTCAGAGATGTCCAAGCAAGATTTCCTTCAGTCTTCATTCTTGGTTTATAAATCTGTAAGATGGACACAGTCTGGGTGGCTCACAGAGAGGGTTATGAAGCAAAGCTCACTGATGGATGGTTGTAGTTAAGATGCAAATTGTCCTATCAGTGGTATTATTATAGCTAATTACAAATAGTGTTATTCTGGATGTTCTTATACAGATTTGCAGCATTCCAGACAAAGTACTACTCCTTGTAATAGATATAATAGTTACATGTTACATGGGTTACTATTCAAAGGAAAACCTTGTGACAGCCAAATGGCTTTTATGGTGGCTTTTATGGCTCCAGCTTTTCAGGAATATGCGGTTTGACTATTTAATTGTGCCATAGGTAAAATAAAACCCACAAAACCAAAAGGCATCATCATCCCACCTTTGCCCCACACCCCAAACAAACCCAAACCAAAACAGAAAACCAAATCTTCCTAAAGAAATTTTGGCTCTGAGTACTGAAATCAGCCAGTTTGTAGAGTCATATAGCATTTTCTTCATTGCAAGAAGCACAGATTAGAGAGTGTGAGCAAATTATTCTAGTTAATTATGATATTAATATTTGTAAGGTTAATCTTTCTGAAAAATGGTAGTCTGATTTCTTCTCATTTCAGTGAAGAGAATTTTGTCAACAAGGTGAAAAGACATGTTTAATTTTTCTATAGGTATCTGCCGATTAGTTAATCAAATACTTTGATCAGCCACAATGAGCTCTGTATGTGGGCTGACACTGGACTCCCCAGGGTAGAGTGGGGCAGGTCACCTGCCCATCCCTGCTAAAGCTGGCCCCTCCTCTGGCCGAGCCACGCTCCTCCTGCCAGCCCAAAGCTCCTGCTTTGTTAAAAGGTTCACAGCAGGTCAGGTATTTTTCAGTATATTTTTTAAAGTTTGGTTGAGCTAATTTAATTTCTTCATTAATTCCTTCCCCCACACCCCCCTTCAGAATAAACAGCCCTTCACACGAATCCAATTTAGCTTCAATATACCTTATTCACACTGCCTTTTACTGGGAGCCCCAGCCCAGCCAGCTGTAAGGCTGCCCGGCCGCCTCAGCTTTCCCGATTTAGCCCTGGAAATGACTTCAGCATGGTGAAAACCTCTCACTGGCCGGTTTGGAAACGGGGTTCAACTTGTGAAAAGTGTCCCAAAATGGCCACCGAAAGGGAAATAAGCCTGTAAAAGCACACACAAAGAGGTGGGTGTGAGGGGTCTGGCTGGGGGTTTTTTTGCCTAGGGTGAAAGGATGTGGAGGGGCTACGTCGCAGGAGCTGAAAATCAGTTCTGAGCCTTGCACTTCTGCTACCCTCTGAGGGACTTCTCGTCTTGGCCTGGGCTTAATTGCAGCTCTGATATAAACAAGGGGCTTAGTGTGAAACTCTGTAGAGGCAGCTGGAGGTGAGCTGGCAGCGAGGACCAGAGCCGAGCTCAGTATTGGGGCAGGATAGCCTGGTTTTATCTGGGAGCAGCAGCAGGGAGGAGAACCCAGGTTTGCAGCTGCGTGGTGAGAATGCGTGTCTAATCGCAGCAGTCCGAGGCATGGAGTGTTCATATTTACACAGCTCAGGGTAAAAAATAGTAACACTTCTTGTCTTAAACACCATTGAACTTGCAGCTCTGGACAGAGGTCCTGCCATTAGATCCGAGTTGTATTTTACAGTGTCCCTGTGTGTGCAGCCCCACAGAGGGTTGATTAAGCGTGGATTTATTGCTGTGTTCCCTAGCAGACCCCCGCCCGTCCCGCGGCGTGTGGGGGCAGGCGTGCTGCTGAGAGCCTCTGGCAAGCCTAGAAGTCCAGAACAGGCAACACTCAAAGGCTGGTCTTGCAGCGACGAAGGACAGGGTGCATATAGACTGTGGTCCTGAAAATACTCTCTGATCCTGTGTGCAGCTCACAATAAACAGGGAGTAGAGCACAAGACTTGTTTGCTTTGTCCAATAGACCATATTCGTATTTGAGAAAAGGGGATTGTTTCCTCTTCTTTGTAGTAGAACCCTTAAAAAAAAAAAAAAAGTCTTTTAAAATGTATTGTTCCTTGTGAATAACTAGTTTGTGAGTGAAGGTAAGGAGAGGCATGTATCTGCTGGGGCTGGTGGAAGTCACAGATGCCATCAGATGGGAGAGGAAGAAAAGCAGATTTGGTATGAGCACCCTCAGCTTTGTTTGTCTGTTTTAGGAGGGGGTTAATTTTTTTTCCCCAACATTTTGCAATATTGGTAGGATTAGAATGCAGCCCTAAAAGGAAAATCTGGTCCATTGGTCTATCTTCAGTTAGGAAGTGTTATCTGAGTTCCAAAGAAAGGGAAAAAGAGTTCCTGACACCTGCTACTGACAATTTAACTAATAGCTTCCAACGTGTGCCTGTACGCATTGCTACATTCACCACCTTTGAAACCTTACATTCCCTGTAAGATCTGGGTCACCATATTTTAGAAGGTCTCAGCCCTGAAAACTGAAGTTCAGGATCGTGACAATGACATATCAGTGTCTGTATATGAGTAAAGAAAATGAATTAAGAAAATGTGCCCATCTGGTAGCATTAAGTAGATGAGCATTTCTAACGAAGCCAGTTTATACTTTTGCCTAATGGTGTGTTCTTGCTTAAGGTTTTGGGTTTTTTTCTTAATCAAAGAAGAAAACCCTGGTTTGTTCTAAGTATACAACTTTAGGGTAAAAGATGAAAATTATTACTTAAATCACTCTATCTGAACTAAAGCAGGGTTAAAAACAAAATTCCTTGTCCCCTGTGTTTAGTTTTAAACAAAATAGTCTAGGAATGTATGATACACCCAAATAAGACAACTTAAGTATTTCTGTAGGTTTATTTCTTTAGACTTTTATCTGGATCTATCATGTGGGCAAACAGTGTTTGTTCTGGTTATTGCACGTTGGGCTGCATGCATGCTTATTTTCATTGTCATTTAAAGGATTTTGGTAACTGTCTTGATCAGTGAAGAAATGTAACTTTGCAAAAATGTCTATTATGATGATCTCAGAGGGTTTTTTCCATGTAATCCCAATCCTGTGGACATCAGCCAGCACGCTGCTGCAGAGGTGCTGGGGCAGCTGACTCACACGAGCTGTTCGGTTCAGTGTTGTCTTTGAGAAGCTGACCCACACAACCATGCTGTGGGAACTGCCACCTTGGAAATGATTTCCAGATAGTCTGCACTTTTTCAGGGAGGGAAAGGCACCGAGGACAGGTTTTCAAAAGTGCTCTTCGTCCAATTATGTCCCCAGACATTTTAAAGGTCTTGTCACTCAGCAGGCTCTCGGTGCGAGCCACCTGCTGCGGCGCTGGTTCTGAGAGAAGCAATTACTGATTGTGCAAACCTTTTAGATCATGTGTTTATTTTACGTGTTACCCATTCTCCTGGGACCCAGACCAAGATCAGGGCCACAGCTCCGCAGGAACTCCTCAAGGAGATCATGGCAAGCTCTTTCTTGAAGGAATTGACACTTGCACACAGCCAGGCTGAGTAGCATGAGCATCGTGAGATGTTTGAACAGACACATTAAACGGGAGGGACCGCAAAGAGAACAGGGTGAGAAAGTAGTGTGGAAAAGTAGACTGTGGTAGACACGTGGAATAGGGCTGCCGTGCAGGGGCTGAGGGAGGAGTGGGAGGGGACCTCTGGAAACAGCTATTCATCATGGGGAAAAAATGCCAGAGCTGGTTTAAGAAAAAAAAAAAAATAGTTGGACACTGATGACGACATTATTGTCCCAAGGTCCCTCTTTCAGCTGCTTGTCAAGGAGCTTGCCAGCTCAGGGTTTGTCTTCTTTCTCTGAGCAGCTTTTCTTCCTCATGTTCACATGGCCAAAGCAAATGAGGAGGCTGCTTCACCTCTAGTGCTTCTGAAATGGGATCTCCAAGGAATTTTCCTTAGCAGAAGATGAGTAAAGTTTTACTGAATACTAGTGATGCCTTGATCCGGAAACAAAGCAATAAATATTTGGAATTATTTTATTTATTTATTTATTTATTTTTTTAAAAAGAGGTAGCTGCCCACTGCAAAAGATTTGAAAGAGGCAGTGTAAGGACAGGATAAAGTGATGTTAAATTGCCATCTCACTTCGTTCTGAAATCTATGTGCAAAAAGAAGATTCTGAACCGTTTTTCTGAAAACTTTGTTCAGATCAAAGGTGTAGCTATATCCTTTATTTAAGAATTAGTTTGTGGCCTTATATACTTTGCCACAGCCTTGATTGCCTTTGATTGCTTTTTTTTACTTTTAAGTCATTATTTGTGAAGTTTTTATAGAATCATAGAATGTCTAGGCTGGAAGGGACCTTCAAAGGTCATCATTTTTGCCGTTGAATACCTTGTAGTTCCTATTACAGGTCTCTTGAACTGTCTGTGATAAAAGGTGCTGGCTGCAAATGAATTTCTGAAATTCTCTAGAGAATATTGCTTACATGGTTTTCTCTTTCTTTTAAGATCAGCATCTTAAAACTGTATGAAATGCCAGACTTTTTCTATAAAAACACAAAAATGAAAGAGAATTTGGATTTCCTGTGGTGTTCATGTCTGTTCTCCCATTTGTCTTCTTTCTGAGAAGTTAAGATTTTGTTCTAGCTGTGATAAGTGATGGGAAAATGGGGGAAGTGGAAATGCAAGAATTGTTGAATTCTGTGGGCAAATACCCTTGCCTATCTTCTTTGGAGAATGTCAAAACATTGGCATTAAAACGCTGCTGCTGTTTTTTTCTCTCTCCACTGAGGCACACATACCCTTCTTTCTTATCTATAAAATATGGTTATGTTATTCTAGAAATGTTTTGAATACTGCCTTGGAGCCAAAAAGAAATGAGAAAAGCAATTTATATCTGTATACAATAAGTATGTGATCATTTGGTTTAATTTCTTATGCTTTAAGTAAAGTTCCTTAAAAATAATAGCTAACATAGATTAGGAAGATAACTATGGCAAAGCCAATTGGCATATTTGATGGGAAACCAATTCATATACTTGGTTTTATGCCAAAGGGAGAGGGAATGTTATGCAAATAATCACTTATTACAATTTAAGGCTGGTTTGGACTGTCACAAGGAAGTTTACAATAGGTTGTTGAGGCATTCGAACCTAATCTCTCAGTTAAGACATCAGGCAGAATTACCTTTTCCATGGGAATGTTATTTTCTGATTTTAGTGAATGTGTGATACCATCTTTTAAAAATTTATAGGAACATAGGGCGAGCAGGAGGAAGAAGGAAAAGGAAGTAGTAACTCGTGAGTAAGTACTTCTTGAGTAAATTGAGTAAAACTGCAACTGTACAACCAAATGGAAACCTTTTTCTCCTGTTGGATCCACTACACTATTGACCTAATCTGAGGCTGCTTAGATTTTTTTTTCTAGAAATCTAGTTGGACAACAATCTCTGGTTTTCTTTTTGATCATATATTGTTTATGAAGTGTGAATGTGTACCCAGCTCACTTTTCTAACAAATCTCTTCTAATGCCCTTTGAAATATCCAGACTTCATGTTGAAAAATGTCTCTGTACCAGAAGTTACTGTTTCATCTGCATAGTGCCATCTGATGATCTACCCAGTGTGGATCAGCCCAGGTCTGGGGTGGCATTCCAGCTTATTTGGAAACTCCATTGACATTAGTTGAGATGTTGCTGGCAGAAAAGCAACAGTAATTCTCATTCACTGAGGGCTTTTTTTTAGAGTTGCAAGTCAATGATACACTTGCAGAGAGAGCAGGAAAGTGTCTCTGATTTACCAGAACGAAGAGCCCTGTTGGCTTCACAGACATCCAGACACAGCTGGTTTTGTGTTTTTTGTTTGTTTGTTTGTTTGTTTTCAATAATGTCATTTGATGCCTGTGGAAGTTGTGAGAATCCCTTTCCTGAAGATACACCTTGGAGGCATGGGTGCTGATTTTCAGTGGCCTGATGAAGGTGCAGATGGAATATGATTAGTTAACTTTATTCAGAGCATAAATTGAACAATTTTCTACACTTACTTTTGATTTTTAAAGGGTATTAGTGCTCTAGATCTTGCTTCTGTTTTGGTGTGCACACTCAGTCTGCCTGTTGAAAGGTGAGGCCCATTCCAGGCAGGAAACCGAGTCCCGTGTCGGTGCCTGGGGTGGAGCATTCAGAAGCTGAGGTGCCTGGAATAACAGGCTGCTTCTGAAAACCTGCAGGTGTGTGGAAATGCAGAGGTGCTTGTTTCTTTGCCTTAATGCTTTTAAATAAAATACAGCTTTTTATAAAACTGCACATTTTCCAGGCAGACACTGGTTTTCTAGCATGCAGTGCGATGTCTTTGAAGAGGCTGGTGTGTCTGATGACTTAATGGTTGGCTTCAGGATTCCCAGTTTTCTCTTGTTCTGATGCTCTGGGGAATGGCATGATAAATAATTTGGGTTAGCAGTATAGCACATAGATGGAAAAAAAATTATTTTTTTTTTTTTCTGAGGATGTTTTGTATTGGGCCTGGAAAGGATGCACAGGTCCCCCTTTCAGGTGTGGAGGGAAGAGTTAGGTCAGCTCTCCGACCTGTTAGGCTCTGGAGGGGGCACTGGCTTAGGGAGGAGTTCAGACCATGAAAAGAGTTGGTGGAGGAGCTCAGTGGTGGGCTGCTGGGACCCCTGCCCTCTGCTCACTGCTGGGCTGGGCTGTGGCAGGGGAGCTGGGGCTGGGGGCTGCTGCTGCTGCACAGCTCGGGGTCTTGTGCTTTACTTGCACTTGCCCCTGGCCTCCGTCGCTGACCGGCCTTGATAAGAAAGGAACTAAGTCAGCTGTGAAGGGTATTAAAGGAATAATCTGATGGTCTCTGGGGCACAGCTTCAGGGTCCTGTCCAGCCAAGACCTGGAGTCCTGCAACTGCTCCCTCTCCATAAACCTGCAGGACTGAGGAGAGCACAGCAGGTTTTCTCAAAGGCCACTGCCATGTTTTACATTCTTTCGTTGTCTTTTTTCCTTTTGTGTTTCTTCCCCCCCTCCCCTCCACCAATAAAAAATACCCTGATGACAACTACAGAGTTTGTTGAAATCCAGGGTTTGGGTTTTGTTTATGGGTTGAGGGTTTGTTGGTTTTTTTTTCACTGCTTATCTTTGTGTTTCTTGTATCTGTTTGAATGCAGGTTTAAATCAAGGTTCAGTTCTTCGCTGGGATGTGTGGACACATTAAACTGATATATGTGCTAGATAAAGGTGTAGTTAAAAGTGTGGGAGGACTTCATTTTTCCCAGGGTAACTTTTCTTATTTCTCTTTAAAATGAGAAGTAATTGCACTTATCTCTGTAGCATAAAGCTTATCTCCACTATAATTTAATTTTTGTCTGGTATATTCTAATGAATTATAGGCCCTTATTTTTCAAGCACAGATGCCCATTATGACATTTTTAGGTCAGATGACTTCAGATCACAGGACTGTTTCTTAAAAATTAAGCTGTTCTATTTTACCCGTTAAGTATTTGGAGCATCCTTTTAACTCTTCAGAGTAGAGGTGCCAAACTAAGTATTTAATGTTTTATCATGCACTTATGTTAATTTTTCATTGACTCCAGCCAAGCTTCCCCACACTTCACAGTTAAACCAGTATTTTGAAAGTTAACATTTGGCGGGGAGTTCATGGACAAATGATAAAACCTTGTAGCCTGTAAAGATAAATCTTGAGTAGCTGCCAGTAGGTAAATGACTAACTTAAATTCAAGCAATTTAACAGCAATCAGTCTGAGGTCAAGTAACTCTGGACAGTGTAGTTTAACGTATCGTCTCTTTCCACTTTTCTGCAAATAACCCCCTGCTGACTCCTGCTCCTGGCATTTAACTTTTTCAGTGCATTTCCTGTAGATTGCTCCCCTCAGAAGTCAAGTAAGGTACTGCCAGGGTTGGAAGGGAACTGGGAACATCAACAAATGGAAATGACACTAATGTGAACCAATGGATTATTTGCATTCCAGTGCTTAAGTTATCACTTAATAGTTACAGGCTCTGGTGGCAAGGCTGGGCTGTGTTATGTTAGACTCAGGAACAAATGCTAATATCTTCAATGTTTTCAAATTCCCCACCATATTTGGTCAATTGTGCTAGTGTCGACCCTTGAAGGCTGCCAAGAGTCTCGTTGGCAAAAATGCCACTTTGGTGGAGAAATAGCATCTACCACAGCTTTATTTGAATGCTGTCCTCATTTAAAGGCATATCATCACTCTGCTTCATGACTCAGGTTTTGTCTTTTTTTATTTTAATTAAATGTGTTCATCACCTTAATAATGGGTTTAGCGTAAATTACCCTCGCGTATTACAGGCTTTACTTTGGATGTTTTAATCTTCCTATAATCCTTTCAGCAGGGAAGAATCGAGTTAATCTGCTGCACAAACTGTTGTAAATTGTTGTACAAATCCTTCTGACCTGCATGTGTGTGCTCACGTTCTTTAAAAACAGAGCAATGTTAAAAGTTTCTGTGCGTTGCCGAGCACAGCAGATCTGACCCAGACTGTTGAAGGGACAAATTCCTGTACATTTAAATATAGGATTTGCTGTAGCAGCCCTGCCCAGCCATCACTCAGTCCAGTGTCTCTGACAGCTGCCAGCTCACCGTGCCTACTGAGAGAGGACGAGAAGCTTGGAGTGGGCAGTTGTGGAATAAATGTGTCATGGGGCAAATTTCTTCCTCTTTCCCTCTTTAGAGTTTCATTTCTGAGCTGAAGCAAGAGGAGTCAAACCTGAGCTTTAGTAGAGGGCTGGTATTTTTTAAGTTGTGTGTGTTTTTTTTTTTTTTAAATACAGCTAATGCTGAACAGGCATTATAAAGAAAAAGGACTATTTTGTGTTGACATGTGTACCATATGTTGTAAAATCTGTTGTAAAATGTCTAGGTTTGAATAATTTGATAGAGCTAAATAACCTCTCTCAGTAGCGTTTCTCTTACTTTAAAAAGTGTAAGAAAATGGGGGTTATATGTGCAAGCAGAATGGGCAATCCAGTGTTTGAGATGATGTGAGGATGTAGTCCTTTGTTGTTGTGCTTCAGGTGGAATTGGATCCCCAGACAAATGGGGTCCGAGTCCTTGCTGCCACTGCCACGGTCATGCACCAGTGTCACCCCGCTTGTCACCCGAGGGGTAACAGGTACCCTTGTTGGGTCACTGAGCAGGGAGTACCTTAATATGCTCACCCTGAGACCAGAAAGGCTGCCATTAACCTCCAAAGGGCCAGTGCAACACCAGCATGAATGTGGTAAAAAGGGGATGCTGTCTTACAGAGCAAGATGAACCTCTGACAGATGGGAATCTTTTAGATTTCCTTCTCCAAGCAGTGCAGAGCAGTAGCTGAAATGGCATTCTTCTGGTTTTTGGGGGGATGTTTGCTACATTTGTTTTCCACCTATTAATGGACCTCCTTACATTAAATAAGTAAAATATGAAAATTTCTTCAAAAGGCAATGGATTAACTCTGGAATCAGCTCAGTAGTTGCGTAGCTGAGCAAGTAGCTGGGTCTGGACACAGTGTGCTCTCAAAGTGTGCAGTGCCTTCTAAGTCATGTCTGTAAAGCACCTCCATAGAAACAGACTGCAAGGAATCCTGCAGCACTTGAGGACTTAAACTTTCTGTGGCATGAGCCTTTTACAATTGCTATAAATTGACACTGATTTGACTTTTTTTACTTTCTACACTTTCTTCCATGTCTTGAGCTGGAATATGCTTTGTGTAGTTTTGTGTGCACACACTTACACACGAGAACACTGCAGGTTCTTCTATTAAAAAAGTAGGAAAGAAAACAAATCGCCACTTGCTGGGTCTGTTTTGCCTCTGTTCCCACCAGAGTGCTCACTGCCAGTGCATTTTCCAGCTCCCGAGGGATGGCTCTTGCCTGTGATGCTGTGCCTGAGATGGAAGCAGATGCTCTTCATAGACGGTGTCATCGGAATCCTCAGATTTCAGTATGGCCTGGCAGGATCTCTTATGAAGATATTCTCTCCCCTACCCAGAGCTGCTGAAGAAGAGGAAAAACCCCTAAAAACACAGTGGTACTGCCCATGGGGCTCTGTTAGGTTTGTAGTTTGTCGGGGATTTCCATGTCTTTTGACGTGAGGCAGTTGCTGCTCTAACTGGGATGCTTTGCCCCGGTCATACCAAAACCCAGGCTGCCTGCTGAGGTGGGTGAGTGCTGAGCCGTGCTCAGAACCCGTGGAAATGCCTCAGTGGCTTTTTGCAGTGTTCTCTGCAGGCTGGTCTGCAGTGCCTGTGTGAACATCAGGTGTCCTCCTGATGCCCAACAGGCACTTCCAGCATGACTTCTCCCCACGCGGAGGTCAGACTGCCCCAGCTCAGAGAGCAGAGGCAGGAGTGAGCTCCTGTGCAGCCACGCTGCAGGTCACTGCTGCAGTTTAGCCTGACTAGTTTCTGCACAGCTCTGAGGTAGGAATGCTGATGTTTTCTGTGGCTGACTGTCCTGAAATGCTTGGCAGAAGGTCGTGAAGCAGCCATATGTGAATGGAGAGGGAAAGGACCATGGCTCTGATGCTTTGAGCTAGGTGAGCCATTCAAACGTGGGCCAGCTGACTAACCAGGGACCTTGTTTGGTCTGAATGCTGTCTGTGGTGAGCAGAGTGACTAATATTTTGCCCTTTTGCTTTTCCAAATTGCTGCCTGTCACAGCAGTTCAGGAGAACCCCTTCTCCTGTGGTGCTGAGGACTTTCAGGTTCTCAGGATTCGTTCACAGTGGTATGAATTTGACCAGGTACTCTCCTTAACGTCATCCCACAATGCCTTCCACATACCTGCTGCATCTCCTTACCCTGATCCTCAAGGTCTGCATGTTCTGTATGCACCTAACATCTTGCCATGACAACTATCCCATGAGCATACCAGTCCAGTAACTTGAGACAGGCAGGCCAAGGAGCACAACAGTGTGAGCAGCAGGCACTAGATAAAGACATTGCACTTCAGGGACGTGTGGAGTGAAAAATGTCCAGAGAGTTACTGAAAGATGAAGACTCAATTTGATCAGAATAATGGAGCTCGATGAGATGCTGTTAACAGTCAGGACTGGCATTTTAAAAAACACATTTGAGGGGAAATGGAATAAAGGAGACAGTGAAGTGTGGGAAAGAAGGAAAAAATGTACTTTTAAAAAAAAGTAATCCTGATCAGAGGAAACGTGTGATTTGAGTAATGAAAACAGAACTGTGATTGAATGAGGGTGACTCGTTCTGGTGGGATACAGGAAGGCTGTAGACATGTCTGATTTCTGAAGAGCTTGTTCTTTGCTCCACTCCAAAGGCAGGAGATGTAGGCTCTTGAGTCACGAGGAGTAGCTCACTGACAGCAGCAAGTGATCCTCCTTGGAGGACCGTGGGGAAGACAGGGCACCCGTAGTCACGGAGAGGACATTTTAATCTGTTCTTCTTCATGTATTAATTGGGAAATGTGACCTTACAATGTCCTGTCCAAAGCTCATTTCAGAAGACTAAGACTCCACCAAATTTAAGGCATGATTTTGTCTATTTTCAGTTGTTTTCTGTTGCTGAGTGTAGATCCCACAGCCGAGGCTCTTGCCCCTGAAACCCTGGCCCTGCACCTTGGCTAAAAGGCGTCGGCCACAGGCTGATTTTGTGTCAGGTTTTAATCCCTGCAGTAAACCTGTGTTTGGAGGGTGAGCATGGTTTACTGACTCCTACAGCTGCTGATAAATTGCCTTGGACACAACTACATATCTGCAAAACAGCAGTGGCAGCATATAAAGTGTAAATGAAGGAGTGATTAGGTATGTCAAATACCATCCCCTCTGCCTGGGCATGGCCATCCGCCCTTCCCCAGGTCCTGGGGGGTCCAGCTCACTGTTCTGCACGTGCTTGCCCTGTCCTGCTTTTAAACCACCTGCTGTGTTCTGCTTTTAAACCATAGGCATCTCGAAACCAAAGTTCAGAGGTTAGTTTTGCTCACCTCAGAAGTGCACTTCACCTACATTTGCCAAAGTTGTGGCTCTTTGTCAGAAAATGGGAGAGCCTGCAGGATTTCTGCCCTGGCACTTAGTGTTTGAATAATATTTTGACTGTTACTGAATAGACAGGATTGTGCTGTTAGTCCTTTTCTCCACAGATTAAAAAAGGATTGCAAAAGAGGGCTGTTTGTTTTCCTTGATTACTAGGAGATCAGATGCTGGGGAAAAAGCAGTCATGATGATTCAAGAGAAGGTATTTAAAAATATGACTAAATTTCGTGAGTCTCACTGGAAATTGTTATCCTGATGAAAAGTACCTGTGAGGAGTATGAGGTTACCCATGATATTATGATTTGTTACATTCACTGTGGGTTCTTCCTCTGTGTTTAAATAAAGAAAGAAATAGAAGGTGAAGTGGATCTTCAAATAAGTAGATTTAAAAAACAAAACAACAAAACCCTTGTCATTTATTTAACCTAAAAAGAGTAAGTGATTTATTTACCTTTGGGGTTTTCTGAGCTATAAGGGAATACTCAAATTTTGCTTTTAAATTTTTCCTTGGAATTAGAGAGGCTTTAGGGTTTGTTTGGTTGGTTTTGTTTTGTTTTGGTTTTTTTTTTTTTAAATTATTTCTTTTCACGGGTGAACTGAGGCTCCTGCAATCTAATAACTCTGGGAGGAAGAGCTCTAGAGAGAACACTGAAGACCCTGAGGCTGGCAGCAAAAATCACAGCTCTGTTCATACACTGCAGCACATGAAATCTGTATTCTGCCTCTTGTGGCTTTTGGTCAAATACCTGAACTGCTAACCCTGTGGTTTCATAAGTGCCACTTCAAGAAACTCTCTCTTGCCTCTTTTCTGCTTGGCCATTCTTCTGGCTAATGCAAGATGGAGCCTTCCCTCTGCCCCAAACCTGCCTGTCTAGAAATACTTCTCCCTCAGAATACGAGAGTTTCTGTAAGTTAGAACAGCAGAATAAGTAATACCTGGATATCCAAGTTTTGACTGATGGGTTATTATATTAATGTGGTAAAATGATCTTCAGCACAGTGTTCAGATAATTCTGCTCAGTAACTTCTGAAAAGCTCAGCAGCATGACATAAATGCATGGGAAGAAAAGCAAACCTTGACAGAGATGAAGTGATACCAGAAGAAAAAAAGGACGAGGTGCCAGAAGATTGATGAAATGTCAGATGGTTGAGGGCAGCAGTGAACACTGGCAACCCACTTGTCCCCCCCGTTTTGTTTGAAGATTGTTGTATGGAGATTTGAATATGTTGCTTTTTCTTTCCCGAGTAACTGGGAAGCGCTTGTAGAGTCCTTTTGGAAAATACCTTCTTGTGCTACAGCTCCCTGTAAAGGTGTTCTTGTAATTCAAACTCCACGCTCTAAAATTATTTCTAACTTTTACTTCCCACATTTTAAAGCAACGGCAGTGTGTGAATTCAGGCTTGGGAACAGAAGCCTCTTCTGATGGACGAAACAGTTCACTGCATTTTTAGACTTGCACTCTCTCTGATATCTTCTTTGCTTTCTATACTGAAGAGGACTTCAAGAGTTTTGTGGTGTACTAAATTAAGGTTTTGCATTGGGAGTCTGGTGTTGTCAGGAGCAGAAGTTAGACCCCCACGGGTGATGTCACTGCAGTTAAAGGCAGAGGCTGATGCTCTGTGCAGGTGCCTTCCCCTCAGCTCCCCGGAGCAGCAGAGCTGCTGTGCTGCAGCTGGGGCTGCTGAGGAATGCTGAAGCAGAGCCAGCCACTCGTTGCATTTCCAACAGGAATGTGTGTGGTGGGGAGAGCTTTAATTGTGGTGTGGGGGAGCCCTGGACGGCTCGGGGTGACCGCTCCTGAATGCAGGTCTGACAGCTGCTTTTTCTGCCTCCTCCTCCCTCCTGAAATAGCACAGCCATGTCCAGCTGTGGCAGCACGTTGTTTTCTCAGTGTCACCCGCCCATTCCCATTGATTGATTTTTGCCTTTTAGCAGGCATAGCCGGGTCATGCTCTCATAGCTGTAGGTATAGCCTTTAGGGTAACGGTCACTTCAAGCTCTGCCTTTCTCCTCTTCTCTTGGACCTTTGCTTTATTGCCTACAAATTTCTGCAATGTAATCATTTAATTGCCCCCTCCGAGTTCCACCCCTCCTTGCCTCCCCACTCTGCAACACAGGATATCTGCTAATCATCACCAGCTCTTGCTGGATGCTGCCAGATCATCTCTTGTTCCTGCACTCCTGTTCATGTGAGCACAACACCCAGACTAGATCTGTGCCATGCGCTGTTGCCTCGGCGCTGGTTTGGTGCAGCCAGGGAGCTGTTTCACTGAGTGCTGCTAGAAACACAGGAGGAGGCTCAGGAGAAGGGGATCCCCTTACTGTTCAGTGGGGTGCAAAGAAGGAAATGCAAGATGGTCATCACTTGCTGTCCTCTCTTACAGAGAGCCAGGACTGCACTGTAGGAGCTGCTCTGAGCAATGAAGCTTGGATCTTTCCCAGGTTCTGAGTGAACTTGAAGTGATCCTCTTTGGTTTCACAGAATGGTTGAGGTTGGGAGGTCTGGAGGTCAGCTTGTCCAAATGTCCTAAAAATGTCCTTGTTTGGTTTACAGTAAAGAATAATGATTACAGAGAGCAGTCACAGCTAACTGGAAGAGGACCCCAGCCTCTGTGGGGTTCAGTCCCTTGCTGCTGTGAGCCAGGAGGAGCTGCACGTGCAGCCCCTGGGTTCTCCCTGCAGCATCTCTCCTGGCTCTGTGGCAGAGGAACCCGGGGCCTCCTCTCTGCAGTTCGGCCACCAGCAGCTCAGGAGAGAGCAGTGCAGACTGCAGGCATGGGAACAGCTGCTGGGGAAGGGGAGGGTGCTTCGAGTCACAGGCTGGGCTGCCAAATCCGCCCCTGCCATGTGTGCTGTGTAATGCTTGTCATCTCAAGTGAGTCATTAAGAGGGTCCCCCCCTAATGGCACTTTGAAGTGCTGTGACAGCTTGAGAGCATCTATAAATTGCCACAAACAGCCCTCGTACTGCGTTAGCTAATTGCTTGCTCTTTGACTTATTAGGAGTCACTGAGTTAAATAATTTGTCACATGTGTGGCTCGTAATAAATAATGTGACTAGCCATTTTGTGGGTTGCTTTGGTGATATATAGTGCCTCTTTTGAATGTTGTCACAGGCAGCTAACAAATATGACTCCACGATTGTCAGAGCTTTGTGAAAATAATAAGGCCTGACAGGGCAGCAGGTCAAAATAAAACACCAAACCAAAAACAACTCACCTTCTGAGCTATAATGAAAGTTGCATTAATTTCTTCCTCGGGTTTTTAATGAAATGTGGTTCTAAATATTTTTTTAGTAGCTAATTAAAAGTGAGTACAATTTTTATAGCAGAATCTTTCAGTTTATGTAGGAGTAGTTGTGACAGAAAAGAAGAGGTAACTGTTTCCTAGTTTCTGGAAATATCCTCCATCCTCTGATGAAGTCAGAAGTGAGTATCCTCTTGGCAAACTATGAGTAACCTCTAAATACACTTGTGGTTGTCTGTTAATCCGTGTGATCACTTTCTCTACAGCTTCTTTAGACACGCAGGGTGTGTTTTTTGTGAGCCTCAGCCCGAGCCCTGGCCGTGCACTTTGGGTGGCACGTTTCCACGCGTGTGCCTGTCAGGAGCTGGGCTGTGTGATGGATCAGCACAAACACAGCCCTGTTGTGAGCAGTTGTGCAGATGCCACGCGGGAGATGCCGTTAGAGAGCGTGTGGTGTGTGTGCATTAATACCTCCTTGGCTTCCTCCGTTCAATAGGAGTCTTGTCTGACTTCTGTGTGGGAGGAGAGTCCCCAGCGTTTTGCCAGAGCAGCAAATGTGGTTTCTCTCACAGCTGAAGGGTGAGTTCTTCCCAAGAGACAGGACTTGTCTTGCACATTTGACTCCTGTTGTAGACTGGATCACTGGGCTATAAAAATCTTCTTTTCCCACAATTGTGCTAAACGAAGAGTGATGAGTGGTGTTTAATAAACCTTCCCAGTCCCTTACAAGCCTGTTCCTGCAGTGACCCTTGCTATTGCATTCCTCTTATTTGAACTCTGAGATGCTGATGCTGTTAAACTGGTTCCCAACTTGGCAATCACTTAGTTTTTGGTTGTGTTAGTTCTGCAGAGCCCACTGCAGCTGCTGCACGTGAGAGAAGACTCCTTTGGCTGCCTCTGCTGAACACCCCAGCGGTCCCCACGGCTCATTCCCCCATGTTGTCCTTTTTCCCCAAAGCCAACCAGCAAACGTCTTCCAAGCCAGGGGCTTGTCAGTGGTTCTTTGTCCTCCTGTGTCTCCACAACACAGGTGTGTTCTGGCCAGCTGGGTGGGAAGTTACTCTGTGTTGTTTCATCCAGAGAGAAAGCTGTTAATGGAGCGTGTGCATCAGTTTTGCCAAAAATGAGAATGATGGTCAGTACACAGAAGAGGCCAGTGCTCACCAGCTTTGGGATTAATTGAGGAGCTGGTGTTGGTGACACTTGCTGCATATCAGAGAGAGAGGTTTGAGCTTTCAGTCTCAATTAAGTGCTGCAGGGACTTGCTTTCCTGGGCAGGCTGCTGAGCCCACTGAGCTGCTGGTGACATCACTGTGCCTTTTATCCACTTCCCATGGAAAACTGGGAAAGGGGTTTGGTTTGGTTTGGTTTGATTTGATATGATGCACAAGGGCTTGGAGAATCAATCTCAAAATCTTTCAGGGGGTCTTTTCCCCTGGGATTAAATGCTGTGAATTCATTGAGGCCAAAACTTCTTCCCATGTGGCTTGGATTTATTTAAGGCTTTGTTTTTTACTATATCTTCTTTTTAGGTTGGGGAACAGCCCACTTTGAGGCACTCAAATTTATTTATTAAATAATTTTTCAGAATTTCATTAGCTGGGAAGTAAACAAATAGAACCGTGGTGAATATTCTGGTTGGCTCACCTTTGCAATGCAGTATGCCCAAATCCTGTGATTTTTACCAAAATCTGATCCATCCTTCTTTCATAGATGTTTGTGGGATAGATCTGGTAACATCTGGTTCTAAATAAGAGTGATGTTTTTAACCAAACCCTCGCATTTCCCGCTTGCTTCGTTTTTCTCAGTAGAGTGCATGTTCTTTGATTTGGTTTGGATTTTTCTTTTTTAAACCTCAGCACTAGAGTCATGATTTCATGAAAATCCAGGTGCCATTTGGAGGGGGGGAAAAAAGAAAAGAGGGGGAGGATTGTGGCACTCAGGGTTATACAGCAAAATCTGAAAGCACAAAAAAAAAAGGAAGAAAAAAGAAAAGAAAAAAGCATCATCATAATAACAGTTTATTTACTAGCTTCTAAACTTCTAGAAATATTTAGCATGTTAGAAATCAGCTGCTGTTTATCAGGTACTCCAAGTCTGCTGCTTTCTATGTGGCCCCCGTGTTTTTCCCCCCACCCTCCCAGTTTAATATCTGCATGCTTACATATTATCACTGGGATAACAGGCAATCAAAATGCCAGAAAAATCTAAAAGGAGTGAAAGAGAGAAGTCACAAACAGCTCCTAGCTGCCATAGGCTTGACTCGTCAGTGTGTTTGGAGTGTTTGGTTGGGTTTTCTCCCCCTTTAAGATTGTGTTTTTACCTGCCTGCACTTTGGATGGCTGCAGTCATTAAATGCCTGTTCAAATCACCTCTCTTGTGTGAAGGATGATTTCTCAGTTTAAACTTCAGGATTCTGCTTAACCCAGTGTAGCTGACTGTAGATGAGGCAGGATAGGAGGCCATGTGCCAGGGTGGAGAAGAGGAGTGTCTCTATTAATCCAGAGATCTCAGTTTGCTTCAAAGTCTTGTCATGTTTGTGAGCTTAACAGGACCAGGGGAGTCCCCTCCTGCCCTCCCTGACCTGGAAAATGGGACCAAGTGTATCTGTGGGCTCGTTTCAGTGTCCTTTTGTGCTGTGCCTCCTCGTCTTCCCTCTGTAATTTAAATCACAGTAGTTGGAAATATGCAGACATTTTTATGGTATTCAGTTAAGAAATCATAAATATGTTCTGGTTCTGAACTGAATTTCTACAACTGAAATTTTTTGCATTTATGCAAAACTTCTAGATTTTATATAAATATATATCTATGTAATAAAACAATATTTCAGGGATGGGTTCCTTAGCAGTGGTTTAGTTCCAGCAGGGCAAGCACACTAGTTTACCAGCTTTGTAGGTTTAATTGAGCCCAATAACATCCCAAATGAGACAATTAAAAAAAAATCTCTTACTATTCAGATGCTTCTGATTATAAACCCATGAACTTTATAAGAAGCAGAATTAATGGAATTGTATTTGATTACCTCAAATGAAGTTACAGAATTAGCATAACTGGTGTGGGCTCAGCAGCCAGCTGGGACTCAGCCTCTCCTGTGGCCGTTAGGGCTGCAGAGCTGCTGCTCCCAGGCTCAGCCAGTCTGCTGGTCAGAAGAGCCCTGTGAGAGGTACAGGTAGAACTTCCTTTCAAGTGCAGCAGGATGTGAGTAGAGTATCTCCATTAAAAAAAAAATAAATAGGTGAGATTCATTGTGTTACATCTACTTACTAACCTGGTCCACCATGACTTTTGAACTGGACATTTGTGAAGGAACAAGCAGCCTGTGTCAGTGGTTGTGCAAATACTCTTTTGAGGACATGTCCTCCTGAAGGCTCATGTTATCCTCTTGTGCCCACAGTGGGTCTGGCCTCTTCATTTCCTATCGATTTTTGCATGTGGAAAACTTAGCAAGGAGTTCTCTGTTTGAGTATGTATGTGTGTAGGTATCTATAACATCTGTGTGAGTATTCACATATGAAGTACAGTTTTGTGTAGCTACATGTATGAAGACACGTAGCACCTCTCAGCACATATATACGTACAAATATGTGAGTAAAACGTTTTGGGGCAGTTCAGCTGGACACATCTGGTGCCAGGCTCAGCCAGCTGAAGCCATGCAGACATCCCTGTGCTGGCTCTGAGCTGGGGCGGGGGGCAGTGGGCTGGACCCTGCAAGCAGCCTTAATTAAGGACGGCACTAATTAATAGTGACCCATCTCTGAATGGCTCTCGGTGGTTCTTCTGACCGACCTCTTCTAGCATCTCATACCGATGTGTGCCGTGTAATTTATAGCCTGGTCTAAGTGTGCCCTGGCTGGGGCTTGTTCCAGTGGCACGTGTCGGGGCCCAGCACAGGGGAACCTTTGTCCCGTGCAGGACGCGTGTGCACCGTGTGTGTTTATCTGCTCTGGAATAGGCATTGATCTTTAATTACTGAATAAGCACATTAGACAGGTGTGGAGTAACTGCACTTTCAGCTGCGCCGTGTTTACCGACCCGCGCAGTTTGGAAGCTCCCACCCGGCCGTGCCCAGGGCTGGGTGTGGGCTCAGCAGCGCCCCGAATCCCACAGAAAGGGGGAATTTCCAGTTATAAATCCTGCTGCACCACAGCACCCCGCTGGCGCTGGCGCTGGGGCACTTTACAGTGGAAAATGGCCTTTCAGTGGGCAGCACACCCTCGGACGGCTGCTCCTCCGGCTCTGTGCTGGGCTGGTGGTGTGAGGAGATATAAAGCAGCATTTTTCTAGCTGCCTGCTGGAACAATGAGGGCTCTGTTAGCAGGAGCCCAAACCTCTGCAGCCCCTGCCTCACCAGGTTGGAATGACTGCTCAAACCCAGGTTCAAAGTCCTTGGCCTCCAAGTGCTTTAATTTAGCACTATTTTTGCTGCGCTAGCCGCTGTTTTTTCTGCTTAAACCATCTAAGGTCTCCTTGTTTTGCAGGGAACTAAGCAGCTCCTTTTTATAATTAGATTAAAGATAATCAAATGAAGATTTGGATATTTTTTTAATGTCATTTAATCACTTTTCTGTTTCTTCCTTTAAACGTTTGCAAAGTTGCTCTTTATCACTGTTGCCTAGCTTCTTGTAAATTTACACCTTTTTTTTTTTTTTTTTTGCTTAGCTGGGAATCAGGCTTCTGGTTTTCTGGTTTAAAAAAAATATCATTTGACAGGTATTTTTAAGTGTTTTTATTTGATGCCGTAAAATAAACCTTTGCCAGGTTTCTAGGTATGATTCACAACACTTTCCTCCTTTTACCATCAGTTTTCCCAAAGCTGGCTGATGTGAAAATAAAAGAGAATATAAAAAAAAATTAAAAGATACAAATTGAGTGGAAAACCCCTTAGACATGGAGAAAGGGGTGAGGAGCAATGCAGAACTGCAGCTAAAAGAGGGCTGTGCATTAATAAAAGTAACAAGAAAGTGCTGGCGCAATTTGCATCTAGTTTTAAAACACAAAAACACGATCCCATACATAGTCATTATTCAGATAATCACTCAAAAGTTTATTAAAACTGCTGTTTGGTGTAAAAGCTGTGAAAAAGTGTGTGGCAGCCCATCTCAAGTTTCTGAAGGAAAGGTTGCAAGTGTAACTTTCCTGTTCCTTGCCCCTATACTGCTCTTGTGTGTTGTGAAAAGATTTAAATCACAGAACTGGGGAGAGGACCCGTGAGCATCACTGAGTCCAACGCCCATGAGTTTTTAGAAGCAGAGACCTTCAGGCCTGGGATGTACTAGAAGTTGTGAGAATAGCTTGTGGAGGAGGTTAATACTAATAATTCCGTGCTCAAGAAAAGGCCCCGTGGCCCCAGTGGGAACAGGAGTGAGAACACCTGGTGGAGACTCGTAGGACCAGACCCTGCAAGTCTGGTGATTTATTCTGAGTGCATTGCAGCGTGTTGCATGTCTAGTTTGTACACAGTGTTGGATATTTTTTCCTTCTTTGCCCTGAAGTCATGTTCATTTTTTTTCGTCACACAAGGCACCTAGTACCAAGTTTCACCTCACGTGGGTTCATGTGTCTCCTGACCATGGTCATGGTTTCACCAGGCTCTCTGTGGTGCAGAATAGAGCTGTTAAAAAAATTCGTATGATTCCCACCACAAGTTGGTGTAATACACTCCGTCTTTAATTTTTTCATGACCATGAAAAAATATTCTGAGTCTGGGTTATAATCAACACTTACCCATTTCTAAGGTACATTCAGATAGCAGCTTGGAAGAAACACACCTTTAAAAACACATAAGTAATGATAAAGGTTGCTCAGTGTGGCGACAGGATTTCGTTGTGCTCTTCCAGTTCCAAGTGGACCACACTTTTCTTATAAAATTTGACTATTCCAAATAAAATTTTTAAATCATTATTATTGTTTCAAAAGCTCCAAAAATTATCAGTTTTCCTTTTGAAGACACATCAAGATGTTAGTCTCTTCCAAATATGACTGACTTCAGAGAGTTTCATTATGGGCTTCCAAAAAAAAAAAGGAAGAGACATGGCAACATTTGGTCTGTGTCTTCAGACCTAAACATATCTCCTTGAGCCTAGAAAGCCTGTAAAGATCACTTGAAATACCTGACTGCAAAGCCAGTTATCAGTCTGCTGCTT
Source organism: Merops nubicus (assembly GCF_000691845.1). Taxonomy (NCBI): domain Eukaryota; kingdom Metazoa; phylum Chordata; class Aves; order Coraciiformes; family Meropidae; genus Merops; species Merops nubicus. The sequence continues at coordinate 122,673 of NW_008626469.1, forward strand.
TGA
>NW_008626469.1:122715-127213 GCF_000691845.1 Merops nubicus
AAGTGTCAAGTTAAAGGCACGGGCAGGTGTTGGAGGCGTTTGCCCATCACGTGGAGGCTGCAGTCACAGGTCCTGCTGCAAAGGAGCCCAGCACATTTTAATAGTGGATGTACGAGCTTAAGGTGTTGTGGTTTATACTGATAAATATACCCAGAAATGGACATGGGAAATGGGCCATCATTAGAATCAGGAATAAAAGAGAGACTGTGTTCCTGAGTTCCTCTTGGAGACAGAGGGTAGGACTGGCTGGATGCTGGAAGCAGGGACAGGAACACAGTTTTCTAGCCCATAGAGTGACCGTGTGTTGTTACAAATCAAAATAACGTCAGTTCAGACATATCTTGTGACATATCTTAACCTATTCTAAAATTCCAGAAAGCTTCTACAACTGTGACTTGAGGGAAAAATAAAGTGAATGTTATCTTAAAAGATGGGTTAAGTATTCCTGGATTCTGAGATCACAAGGCATCTTTAGCCAGCTGGAGCCTTCAGGTTATTCATCGATTCTAAGTAGAAATATAGATGACTAATGAAATAAATAGTTGTCTTCCTCTTAATTTTTCATTTGTAGGGCCAACAGTTCTTACATTTCCTGAGGCACTCTGCATATATTATTGAGGTAGTATGTTAAAATGATCTCGCCTCCTTTATCCTCCCCCACAAAATAGTTGAGATGTAACTTTCCAAAGAAAACATCTGAAACATTTAATTTTGCCTGTCACTTTTTTCGTTTTCCCTGTTAAGAGTAAAACATTGGGCTGCACATTTCTAACAGAGGGTTTTCATGTGAAGGGTAGAATAAACAGGAGTATGATTTAACATTCAGAGACCAGAAAATGACTAACAGGCAACAGTAATTCATTTTCCAGGCCCTAGGTACACACAGTTGAAAGCTATAAAGGTAACAAAGGTTATCAAGACCTAGAGATAAGAAGTAGAAGTTGTTAAGTTTACTGTCTAAAATCAGAGTTTCCTCATTTTTCTTTTTACTATGTGAAGCAGTAATTCCTTGGATGTACTCTGTTCACACTGCCAAGTTAATACTACGTTGTGATTTATCTTATTCAAGGAATAGATATTTATTTTAATTAACTTGGTTCATCTGGGAGTATTTTGTATTATTACCCATCCAGATGCTGTGTGTGCTTGGTTGTGTTATTTTGCAGAGCTGTGTTGGAATATCTTCTCTACCACCTAGATGAAATTTGAAATTTAGGGTAGGCTATTGGTCTGACTGTTTTGTGTTAGTCTCTAGCAGTGTCTTTCCCACCCAGAAGCACTCAAATTGCAGGGAACTGTCTCCCAGCTCACTCTGTGTTCTCCTACAGACACTGTGCCCCTCTGTCAGAATTTGTCCGGCTCAGCTTCTAGGTTTGAGGCGTTCACATGAGAGATGAACACAGATCAGCTTTTCTGATGTGGTGCAAGCAGAAGCAGTGACTGAGCTCTGCACACAGAAACCAGCCCGGGCTCCTGGGTGCTGCTCGCTGCCTGCAGTGCCAGCAAAGGGAGCCCCCGTGCCTGCGGGGCCCTGCAGTGTGGAGGAGGCGCCCGCTGCTTCCGAAAGGACCTTTCAGTGCTGTGCTGCACACTGCTTTTCACACTCTGCCCGAGTAAGCTGGGGGATGGCCAGTGAAACCCCCAAATTATAACGAGCTTCAACATGCAGAAGCGATTTACAAGATGTAAGGAATTTCCATAGTTTATTTTTTTTAATTGGCTGCAGTGGAGCACGTTGCAGAGTTCTCGTGGGCCGGTGTGCCCGCAGCACGGGGCTCCAGGGGCCAGGGAGCACTGCCCTTCCTCCTTATGTTGGTCCAGTGTTTTCCAATCCTGGTTTGATTTCTAATCATTATAAAGTTCCAACAGCTCAGTTTTTATCTGAGGACAAATTTGCATCATCATAGGGAACAGATTATTTTTGGCTTTGCAAATTTTACAGGCGTTTTGTTTGTTGGCCTTCTGACTTGGTCGTTAAGCCTGCACTCATCTTTCAGTGCTGGGTTCCAGTTTGGGGCAATGAGGATATACATCATTTTATGTGTTGGGGGGGGGGTTGGTTTCAGTTCTGGAAGTAGTGATTAGAGCTTGGGATAGCCATATCTTTCCTTCTGAGACATGCTTTAAATCTAATTTAATGGAGTGGTTTCTGTGTTTGTAGCTTTCCAAATGTGCCATTATCCTGTTAGAACTCCACTAGTCAAGGATAGAGAGCAACAATTTCATTCGAAGGGAGGGGAGAGGAGCTTTGGCATTTGTTCATTTTGATGCTGAACTCTTTCTCACACCCACTAGAAATTCCATCCTGAGTATTTTTACTGAAAAAGATACATTTCCATGAAATATTGCTCTTTGGAAGAAAAGGTATTCTAAAACAAAGAAGTTTCCTCTAGCTGTAGACTTTTATTAAGCAGAGTGTAGGCTGAAAGTGGTTTCTGGACCAGAGGAGCAGATTTTGGTATGACTGCACTGCAGAACAGCATGAGAGTGGGGTCGAGGGAGCCCATTTCCAGCAGTGCCAATTTGGGGGAAATCCGGAGCAGGGGAAGAAGATCAGTGTTCCTGAAAGCATTGTCAGCAAGACCTGGGGTCTACGGTACATTTGCTGCTATGTGAGCTTTGCTAACCCTAAAATAAATAAATCCAGTTTCACAGAGCCTGTCGTGGAATACTGACAGTGTGAAGAGAGAGCACAGTGAGCTCAGGGTTGCATTGCCAGAGCCCTGGCCTGGACTCTGTTCACTGCGAGAGCTGCTGCGAACGTCGCCGCCCTCGTTTACCTGTGAGCTGCTAATTGGGCCAGGGGGGCTCTGAGCAGGGTCCCCTTCACACTGGTGTGACTGGAAGTCTGATCCTGCCTCAGCCCCCGGACCGAACACGACGGTCACTGCTCCACAGCCTGTCTCTGCACAGGCAGATCTGGAAGACTGGCACCCTTTTGCTTTCTTTACCCTCCTTCCATTTCCCTGCTGTCATCCTGCAGTGCTGTCCGCCCAGCGGCGCCTGTTGTGACCTAGTGCAGCCCAGCTCCTGCACTCCTCTGCCAGCAGCAGGCTGTGGAGCAGCTCTGGCCACCACGGGACAGGGCAGCTGATTCACCTTGTGCATGAAATCCAGGAATCGCTTCTAAAACAAACGTGTAGAGTACGGGGAGATTTTATAGGCTTCTAATCCAATCAAGTTAAAGCACTAATAACATATTTAAACTTGTTGCCTTTTTTAAAGAAAAACATCTGTTTTTAATCAGGGCTCTTCTTGAACAAGCCAGCTATCTCTTTGCAGTGAGAAATGGCTATACTGTAACATAGCAAAATTAATTCTTTCTCCTCTTCTTTAGCTGAACTATAGAGCAGTTGAGCAGTGATCTAAAAGGCATCTCTTCTGATTCTAGCTAGAAGCTGGTTTGTTATATTCATCTTCGTGCTTCAGATTTGTCTTGAGAGCTTTTAAAATGTATAAAATTGGGGGGGAAGGGAAGGCAAAAGGAATTGTATTTTGTTAGTAGTCCAGAGTAATACAGATTTTCAGACCATACTGGGGAGAGCGTGTTCCCTGTGCTGTGCTGTTGATAGTGGTTATCTTGCTAATTTGTATTTAGTCTGCTCTCTTGCTGGAGAGCCTGGTTTTCTTAAAGACATTTCAGCCTGACAGCTTTTCCTTATTGCTCTGACTCCATGGATTTGTTATTTATTATCCAGCTTGAGCTCCATTTTTAAGTAATTATTTCATTGATGGCCATCTGTCCGAGCTGAGGCTTCAGGAGAAGCAGTTTGTGCCAGCACAGCCTGAGATAGCTGTAAGGAGCTGGTGGTGCTAAACGTGGTGATGCAGAATCGGTATCCACTTGTGATTTCCTAGGTGAGGTCTGTGTCTGGGTGTCAGGATGGATCACGTGAAACTATGCTGGGCAATTAATCACTGCCAATGAGCCATGGCGTGCCACAGCTCCGTTCCATAACAGCCTCCTTGTTAAGTGCACAAACCCACATGCCAGACCTCCTCCTTGGAGCCCTACGGACAGGCTGCAGTAACATCTGAAGGAAAATACGTCTACTTGCAGGAAATAAATGTTATAGGTTTATAGGGCTGATCTAGGGGGAGAAGGAAAAATGGGGGGGTTAACTTGATAACTAGTTCAGTGGATTTGACTATGCTGGATAATCATAGAGAAAGGTACCACTTAGTATGGACTTATTTTATAGTTCCATTAGAAGCCTATCACACAATTCCAAACCTGACCTTTGCCTTCCGTGGCAGTGGCTGCTGTAGGGGAGAAGGTGTCGTTCATGTTTAATGCTTCTCCTACCTTACCTGTACCCTCATCTCACCAGATGCAAAAACATGGGGTAAGAGAAGTAGGGAAAGATAATCATAGAGAAAGGTACCACTTAGTATGGACTTATTTTATAGTTCCATTAGAAGCCTATCACACAATTCCAAACCTGACCTTTGCATTCCGTGGCAGTGGCTGGGGTTGGGGGGGAGGGGGGGGTTCTTG
>NW_008626469.1:127280-138173 GCF_000691845.1 Merops nubicus
CAGAACTGAATAGTAGCCTGACATGCTACCAAAATAAATTAAATTCCTGTGACAAGTAAGTCATTGTTAGGGGGGGAGGGTGTGAGGGGGGAAGGGAGAGTGTCTTTGACTTCACTGGCCCATTTAGGAAGTTTGGTCACTGGTATGAAGCCATACAGCTGCACACAATATAAAGTAAGTTTAACAGCATATTTGGTGAGTTTATAACTTCCCCAGGGCATTTTAACATTAAAAATAGCGATTGTTAACCTGGTCCATCTGAACTTAAATATGAGCTTACTTTGCAAGAAATGAGGGGTAACGTCTCAAGTACTTTTCTTTCTGTTTTATTATTGCTTAAGGGCTTACGTTGCTTTAGAGCTGCATTTTGTCTGGTTTTGCATTTTCTACTCAACAGGAATATTCAAATCCACGGTCTCAGGGTGGCAACCCCAGCCCTGGATTAGAAATACTTTATTTCATAGCTATGCACACATACTAAAAAATAAACAGTATGTGATAAAATGGCAGTTGTGTGTCACTTTGATGTTAGCGTGAGTCCATCACACGTGAGTTATCTCTCTGATGACTAAAAATATTCACAAGCAGCAGAAACTTTTTAAAATGTTAGCCCCTCAGACTGGCAGCCAAAAAAACACTGGCAAGTATTGAAAGTTTCAGAGAAACTGCTGAGAAGAATGACCTCTGCCTTATGGATGGAGTAGGTTACAGGATGTTAAAATGAGGTCCCATTTGGGAAAAGGTGCTTTTGTATGTATATAAGATTGTGTTTTAAGGCAGAATTTTGCTTTCAGATAAGTATGCATTTGGAAACACCCAAGTTTTCAAAGCTATGAGTCAGAATAAAAAGGAAAATCATGGTGGCTTAAAGACTAGAATACATTAAAAATAATTCCACCAAAGGTCTTCCTGCTGGTTCATAAGCCTTTGGGGTTTGTAGCGTCAGGCATTTTTCTGCAAAAAATCTCAAAGATGATTTATTTATCTTTGAAAACTGAGACTCTTGAGTAACTGCTGCTGGAGCTGGGCTCTGGATGAAAATGCAGACCCCCTAGATGTGGTGGTTGTGGCTAGAGAGGTGCAGGGACCCGCCCGTGGCTGCGTGGCACCCGTGTGGCCCTGGGGACACTGCCCGGGCTTCTCCCGCCGAGCCCCTCGGTGCCAACGGCCCCAGCACGTGCCCATGGCTCCAGGGCTCGCTGCCAGCAGGTTCTCCTGCCACGGGGCACTCCCTGCTCCCAGCCCGGGTTCCCTGCTCTGCTGTTTTGCCATGTTAAGGACTGAATTATTTTTTTAAATATAGCCTTTTTTAAGGAATTAAGTCTCTTCTTCATAAGTTTCCTTTGCTGCTGTCGTAGGTGGAAGTGAAATCACTGGGGTGACTTGCAAGTAGGTCTGAGGGCCATTTAAACCTGGAAGGCTTCTAGAGCCACCACTTGCTGTTTCTGATAGAATAATCACAGGATGGTTTGGATTGGAAGGAACCTTTTATAGGTCATCTAGTCCAACCCTGCTGCAGCGAGGAAAATAAACGTGACTTTCAAGCCTTTGTCAAACCCAGCTGCTTGGACCTGTCACAGGGGTGTTTGAAGCAATGGTGCTGTGAAGGTTGATGTGAAGAAGACAGGCCAGGCTAAAATCTTTTCCCTGGCAGTAGGGGAAAAGAAATTCAGCCTTTCAATGAGCTTATAAGCAGCTCTGTGGCCAAAGAGGTGGGCAAAATGAGATGCACCAGGGTAGGTCTTCATTTTGCTGAGTTGCTGTGCACTACAGCTTTGAGAGATGCTCGTTTCTGTCCATCTGTTCAGCACATTCAGGCTGTCATCATTTCACATCTTAGGTGGGGCAGCATCCTCTTCTGTGGGCTTCGTGAGTGAGATGTGCAAAATTGTGTACACCACTTGGGACGTTTCTGGGAAGATCGTTTCCCTTGGTTGCTGCTTTCAGCATGTCACACGTGCCTTTGCTGGCTCCTTTTCCTCTATCACATCAGACCAGTGTTACTTGTCTTCACTTCACAGGCCTTTCATGTCTTGTATTCACCCTATCTGTCATCTCTCCTTCACTACCGACTGGCTGACTCCTGCCTGCAGCTGGCTTCCAACACCCACGTTCAGCACCCACTTCTTAAAATTTCACACAAGCACCTCTCCCTGTCTCCTGTGCTACTGGTCGAGCTGGGGAGGAGCCCACTGGAAACACTCTCAGAGCTATTTCATCACTGCTGTGTTTCAAATCTCAGCCAGTGATGCCAGCAGAGATCTTCACAGTGGTTAGATGGCTGATGTTCTGCAGCCACGGCCTGGCAGGACAGTCAGCTCCTTTTCCTGCCCCTTCCTCTGACACCGCATCGGTTTTGTCGCCCCGAGGCCCTTTGTGCCCTGTGTGTGCCACTGCTCCCCGAGCTCCCACGGCCGGGGCTGTTGCCTGCCCAGGCCAGCCCTGCCACAGTAACACAACAAGTAATTCTGTGGTTGCATCAGAGGGTTCAGTCTCAATCTCAAGAAGGACTACACTGAAGATCCTACCAGCCAGGCGCTCTCCTGGCAGACGTGGCTCTTGCCTCATTGTCTGTTGCCTCATGCCAACTGAAACGTTCCTTGTGAACCTGCCTGCATGTCATTGCTGCCTGCATGTCATTGCTGCCTGCATGTCATTGCTGCCTGCAGGGATCTCGGCTTAAAGAGCTCACATTTATCCTGAGTTGTGCAGATGGGAGGAGAGGCACGTGGTCAAGTGTGAAGCAGCTGCCTGCGTAAGGGCTGAGCCGTGGGACAACGAGGATAAAGACTTGCACATTACTCCCAGCCCCCAGCCAAACTGGCCAGGTGCATCCTTTGATCTCCCTAGTTTTGCTCCCTGGCTGATGGGAAGACAGAGACCATCATTCACAAAGGGATTTAAAAATACTACGTCAGGCACCTCATACAATTCACACTTGACTGCAGAGGAAATTTGGAGAGTTGAAACCAAGGTGTTTGAAGCTGGGGTGTATGAATAACATTTCCCTCTCATCGCTGAGCGTGGTGCTTCCATGTCAAGAGCATATACTGCAAAGGGGTAGACGTGCCACGGTGGCTCCAGTGCGTGTGCACTACTAGCACATCCACCCTGCAACAGGTTAGGGAGCACAGCTGGAAAGCCTACAGAGAAGAGTAAAAGGAGAATGAGAAAATTGTGTTCCTGAACCACAACTTGGATTGGGCGTGCCTATCTGCTGTCTGGGTCATGATGGTGAAGCCCCAGTCTCACCAGTGTATTTCAGAGGGGAGTGAGAAGCTCATTCAGGCTGAAAGACCTGAGACCGTCTTAATCCAGCTTAGGGTACAGTCAATACCAACTTCAGATCCAGTTGCTCAGAGCTTCATCCAGGTAGGTCTTGAGAACCTCCCTGTGTAACCTGTTCTTCTGCTTGTTTCACCTCATTGCTAAAATTTTTCCCAGCTCCAACTGACCATCTTGGCAGCTCTCCATTGGAGTCACTCCAGTTTTTCAACATCTCTTTTTTGTGCTGTTGGACCCAAAACTGGACATAGCACTCCATGTGCAGTGTAACAGGTGCTGAGTAAAGAGGAATCATCACTTCCTTTGACCTACTGGCTGTAGGACTGTTAATATAGCCCTGGATGCTGTTAGCCTTGAGCACTGCCCGGGCACGGTGCTGGCTCACGTTCAGCCTGCTGGCCACCACGCCCTGGGTCTGTCTGAGCAGGGCTGCTTGCTGGCCGTGCCGTCTCACCAGCCGATTGCTCATGCCCCATTTGCATCTGACCTCGTTGAATTTCACACCATTCCACTTGGCCTGTTCCTCCAGCCTGTCAAGATCCCTCTGAATGGTAAAAAATACCAACTGTTTGCCCCAGGTCGGTGCCATCTGCGACTCCAATGAGGGAGCACCTCGTCTCCTCCAGGCCACCGATAAAGATGCCAGCCCAGGGTTTCAGGGTCAGGAGTTCTGTTCTGTGCAGTGTGGTCTCGTTTCCATAGCCCAGTTTTGTGAATTTCTAACACTTCCCTAGATGTTGCATTTTTCCAAAACAGATCATGGGAGGCAAAAGCAAAGGTGTATAGTAGGAACCCTTTGAGCAAGCAAAGTGTTGCCATGAACTGTTCCAGTCCTGGAGCTGACCTGACAATTTTCACTGTGTTTGAATGTTAGCGAGGAGACAGAGTTCCTCTTGCAGCTGACACCATCCTGAACCTTTAATTATGGTCACATTGTAGCTACCCGTAACATACATACAAATATACACATGCAGAGGTACAGACGTACATGCATGTAGTTCAGTTTTCCTGAAAGAATGTCTCTTATGGCAGGAACCTTCTGTGCCAAGCCTCCAAACAGAGTGAGCTTTTCCACAAGAGCTGCTGGCCTCTGAAACTGTATTTCTCTCAGGAAAATGCTGGCATAACCTTTAGCTGTAGAGCCACCATCAGCTTTGTTACATTACTTGTTCATAGCTTATGTCCTTGCTCTGGAAACAGTGGTAGCATTGTCTGCTGCTAATTGTGTTAAGGGGTCGGGGAAAGTTGGCACTGATATCAGAAGGGAAAAGTAATTTAAAATTAAAAATTCACCTTACGTGAGTCATACAAGCTCGGGGGATTTTTAAGTGAATGGCTTTAGTTTGGGTCTCTGTACGTGATACTTTTTTTTTTTGGTATATTACAGATCTAATCAGATGTAGTAAATATTCCTTATCAGTCTAATATTTTGAGTATTTTAAGCCCCTTTACATTTATAAATCTGACTGGTGGATCTAATCACCTTTTTTATGTGCTGTTTTTCCTCACTACTTTACATAAAGAGAAACCAAAACCTCACACAGTTTCCAGTTCTCATGATTTTAGTTGGGGGTCTTGCAATTTCTGGTGTTTTCTTAAAGCCCCAGCTCCTGTAGCTCGATGATTACCTCAAGATCTCAGCTTTTATGCTTTGCAGCCCTTGAGATTTCCAAGAAAAAAATGAAAATCTGAATGCTAAGAGATCAAAGGTAACAATCAAAGACACAAAAAAAAAAGCCCTAGAAATTGCAATTCTAAACACTTTTATGGCTTTTCTAGAGGCCTTTTTTAAAGCTAGTAATGGCAATATTTTGAAACAATCAATTTGAATAGGACTGCTTGGAATGCAAATTGCCACCAGCACTCATTAATGCTATCACCTAGAGGTGTGCAAAGCCAAGTCCTAGGGCTAGTGGTTTGTGATTTTTATCTTTGGAGACAGATACAAATCCTGCTTTGGGGTTTACCTTTTCTAGACTGTCCTAACCTAAAACCCCTGAGCTGGACCATCTGGGAAGTCCCCACCGTGAGCCAAACTGGGTTTTGTTAACTTTTTACAAAAGCATTAGGGGGTTATCTATAACATTTTATAGCTGAGAAGGATGACCAAAAAGTTAGTTATTTTTTAAACATGTTCTTTTAAGCTTCACAAGGACCCCTTGGTCCTGTGCAGATAAAGCAGTGTGGTGGCTGGCACCGTCCTTAGCCTCACAGCCAGTTCTGCACATGGACACCCGTCTGAAAGACACAGAACACCCTCACCTAGCAGGCTGCTCAACAGAAGCCCTTACTTTTATTTTCTTTCCAGAGGTGCTAATTTCCAGAGATAAAGAACTGATTGCTCCCAGGGAGAAATGCAAAGCACCTTGCAAAAGCTATTAAGTGTGGGAAATTAGCAAATATGGGAAGCAAATGGCTGAATATAGGAGTTTGAGTCAATTAACTTCTTAGCAAACAAAACCTTCAGTAGTTCCCCGCTGTTCCAGCTGTTCTGTATTTGGTGTCAAGCTAAGTGTGACTTAATTTTGGCCCGGGGAGGACAGGAGAACAACGCTGCACGTTTTGCAGGAGTTATCTTTGTCCTGGCTGCTTGGCCTTTCCTTCTCTGTGGGCGTGAGAGCCGTGGTGCCCCAGCCCAGCACCAGCCAAGTGTGAGCAAACCAGGCAGCTGGGCGAGGGACCTGGCAGGACAAGAGCTGCAGGGGTTTGTGCTTCATTTCACCTTGGAGCCTCTCCCAGGATGACCAGAAGGGTCGCTTGCCTCTCTGGGGTGGGAAGACTTAGAAGTAGTTTGACCCTACCAGGTTTCCAAGGACCAAAGCAAGTTCCACTAAGGAAAGTTTTATGCCTTCCATATGCTTCCCAGTCCCCACGCTTTCTGTCTGTACTATACACTTTTAATGTATTCTGAAATCTTGGGTAACCTGATCGCTGGATGAGGTGATATTCTCGAGGACATCAGCAGCCAGCTACTGGAAAGGTTTGCCATTGTAAAAGTGCTCCTTTCTGTTCTTGCTTAGAAAGTGCATTAATCATAATTCCAGGGGGGGGAAAAGCGCCGATCTGTTACAGTAAAACCATCTGCCCTTTATTTCTTTTGCTCAAGGAAACAGACATGAAATTGAAGTTCCTTTAAAATTTTCCACCATAAGTGTTTCTCTGCTTTCTTTTTCAGGTTTCTCTAATTTGTACAAAGGAGGCTTTGATTGATTGAAACCCCCAGTAAATCTCTAAGTCCTTAACCACTTACTGCTTGCTTGATATAGCATTTGCTGTTGTTTATAGTCTGCTATCCATGGGATTGGTTTTCAGTGTAATAAAGTACTAAAAATCTCATAGAGTTGGATCAACTTGGGTGTTCCGCGGTTAGCGTGGTGGTTGTTATGCCTAATTCCCACAGCAGAGAGGGGGAATTAGGGGGAGCATCATAAAGAACAAAAGTTAGTGGGTTGCCAGCTGAGTAAAGCCCTCACTGCGAACAGGTTTGGGTAATAGCAATATTTCTAAAGGGGAGGGTAATGACACTTAAGTGAGGTTGGTCTTAGTAAGCAGTTGCAGGTCTGGATCCAATAATGTATCATTTACTGCGTCTGGAATAGATGGCTTGAATAAATTAAGTGAACTCTCACCCTGCTGTGAGCTTTCTTGCTGTGTGCTCTGTGCTTATTAGCCTCCTAGCCCCTAGTTTGACCCTGTTCCTCTCTTAAATTAATGCATCTCCAATTCCCTAATCCAGACCTTTTTTTTTTTTTTTTTTTTAATCTCATGTTTCTTTGTTTCCACCCAACTTGAGGAAATAGCTGAGGAGTTTTCAACTGTTTAGCCAGAGGCAAATTTAGCAGGTGCATTCGGGGTTATTGTGAGGCTCATCAGATGCACGGAGGGCTTGGCTCAGCTCCTGCTCTGATAAACAGAACAGTATTGTAAATTAATTGAAAACTGACCAAAATGAAAGTACCACTTAACGTGTAGGTATGATTTGGAATTTTATTTTTTTTTTTTATAGTGACAGAGTGGCCTTTTTAAAAGGGCATTTCACCATATCAGGATCTTATTTTCTAATAAAACACTAATGATCCAGATTTGGCGAGGGAGGGGATAGTACCAAAAAGCATTTTGAGCTGTTATCAGCCTGGCTGACAATGTGACACTCAGGGAGGACTTCTCAGCTTTAGAGTGGTTCCTCCTTTATTTAAAATGGAGAACACTTTTAACACAAATATATCCTTACTGCACGTACTGGGTTTTGACAGGCATTCTTCAGTTACAAAGCAGTCCAAGGTGCCTGAAAGTGCATCTGCTGTCATTTGCCTGGTTTGATCTGGAAGAATTCAGCAGGCACGGAGCAGAAAGTGGAAAGGTTAAGAAGAAATGCATTAGGATAAGTGTTATGCCTTCATCCAAGGATCACTTGCAGGAGATCCTAGCCAGTTCCACTTCATATTCAAAGGCTTTTCAGGAGAGACAAAGGATCTTTAAGATTCAGCTTCCTCATTGTGAAAAATTAAACCTCATGGTTTTTGGAGAACAGTCTCCCTCCAAGTGCTCGTAGTACTAAAGACGAAAGGCCTTGAAAAGTTCTTTGTTGAAAGGAGTTTTGCAATTGTTCGTGTGTCACAACAAGTGAAGGCAGCCTAGTTTATAAAATATCAGGAAGTTCATGACGAGCTGTTTTGTGACCTTGTAATAATCTGTCATTTCAGTCAGGTTCAGTGGCATCAGAGCCTTTAATGCTCATTTAGAAAACTATTCAATAAGACCGGAAAATAATTACTGCTCTGTTTGGCAGATAAGGATATGCTGGAAGATGCAAGAATCCTTTGGGTATTTCCTTATGATGTCTTGGAGACAGCAGATTTTGCAATAAGTTATAAAATGGTCAGTGTGTAGCAGCAGAATCAATTCCCCAAACTGTTTCTCTGTGCTCTACTTGTGAGTGTTGACTGTGCTGTTGTTTTGGGGGGAAGGGGCAGAGCTGCCTCTGGTATCTGCAACTCTGGAGTCACGTGCAGTGTGGAGAATGGAACAGGACTGAGACATCAAGGTGGCAGCAGCACCTTTGCAGTGGAAAGCTGAACGGTGCAATACCTTGGGCTTAGGCTGCAGCCTTGGTCTCCACACCTGCACTCTGCCCAAATGTGGGGAGGTATTCCAGTGCAGGCTTGTAAAACTCATCAGAAGGTGCAGTTGTAGATAGAATCCCCGACCTTTTGCAGTTTCGATACATGAAGTGACTGTGGGGGCTAAAAAGAGAGAAGGTGTGTGCTGGTTTTGTTGGCTAACGTGCAGGGCCAGTAGCAGTGATGGTCACAAGACAAACTGCACTGTGGGGCAGCTGAGGACACACTCTCATCTGCCTGGCTTTTCTGTCACCACTGATCAGCAGGGTCTGGAATGATTCTGATGCCTGTGCTTCCCTGTAGGATCCTGTGGCAGCACAGGTGGCACTGAAAGCTGGGGGGAGCAGCATGGTTCAAGCTGGTTGAAGACAAATGGGACACTTCCTACCTCGTGATTTCTCTGCTCCTTATACCTACATTGACAGGTTTCTCACGGAATGTTATTGTTCCTGTTGCTTCATTTCTTGCAAGGTTTTCACTTTTAAAACTGCCATTGGTTCCTGTTTTAAACTGTTCTAGAAATTTTCTGAGTATCCTATGATATTCCTACTAAAAGAAGGAAAAAAAAAGGCCACATGAACAGGGGCTGCCTCTGTTCTGATCTTGCAGCTCATGTTGTTGGTGAAGGATGGATGGTTGACTGGACTTGCTGAGCTAGTCAGGGTCTATCTACCAGGAGCAGCTGAGAGAGTCGGGGTGCCTGTGGAAGCTGGGGCAGTGGCTTTCCTTACAGAGCAGCTCAGGCTGGGCAAGGAGTAGATGAGCTCCTAACTGCATGGGCTGGTTAATGCTGGGGTGAGAGGCTGCTTCAGTCTCCAAGTTCATCGGTTCTGGGGTCTCCACCATGTTCACAGATCTTGGTCTGCCTGCAGTGCTCTTACTCTAATGTGGTCTGAGTGGGTCTGAGTCTTTCTCTTGGCATCCCTGCGTCACTCAAGGTGCTGTGTGGGACTGATTGCCCCAGAGCTGGCTTCATCTCTGGGAGAAATACAGAGAGGTAAGAGCCTATCAATTGCCCATCTCCTTCATGTTAGAACAAAATGGTTTTCCAGGGGTATCCCTGTTGCAGACCCCATGCTTGCTTTCAGGCTGTGATCTCCGTGAAGTAATTCATTTAGATGTCAGGAAGGTTAATCAATATATCACTGAAATGAGCATGGGTGCTGCTCAGCTGCAGAGCTGTTGCTCTGGGTACCAGCCAGACTTCAGCCTTTCTATAGTGTTTACTTTTTGCTCTCAGTCAAGAATTTCTTCCAGCTGTAACGAAGAAAATGTGATATGGTTTACATTGTTATAATTGAAGTTTGAATGCACAGCTATGGGTGTGGGGACTTGGGAACATCACTCACAGGAATTTATGGACAAACTGATACCTATTTGAGTGATTTGTTTTATAAATTTTAACTCCCCAGAACACTTCTCTCGTGCTTTGTTACACCTACTTATGGACTCTCTTACTGTAGAAACGCAAAATGCTTTGCAGAACTGGGGAATTTTGCCTGTTTTAAGCAAGGGTAAGATGAGCTAAAGCAAAAATCAAAGTTGATGGCAGTTTCTGCTGCCTTTGATGGGGTCCCTGATTTTGTGTCCTTTCAGCAGTGGGTCACTTGGGCACTGCAAATACTCTGCAGGCCAGCATGTTTTTTCCCTCAAATTGATGCTAAAATCTCATGCAGAGCAATACTTGGATGAAGACTATTGGCCGAGCAGCTCAGTTATCTCAGAAGTGTCTGTGCTGTAGCGTGTTGAGAACCACTAGAATTGTGGCAAATGGAAATCCTCTGTTCTGGGAGCTATCCTTGTTCAAGAGGGCTGCCTATACTTCCTGCTTCTACAGTAATAAATCAGACTGGGCCTATGCTGGCAGTAGGGGAGTGGAGAGACATTGGAATGTGCTTTTGCGTATGGGTCATTCAGTAGATTTATATATAGATTTCAGAAACTGCAGAAAAAACAGTGTATACATTGTCGGAAGCTGTGTTCCTGTGTCTGAGGCACCTCTTAGACTTCCAGAAAGGCATCATCATGTTGGAGAATATCTTGCTAAGTGTGAAATGCAAGAGGCATGGAGTGTAGATGGTCTCAAGAGAACCAACAGAAACCAGAAGCAAGGAGGACGTAGGGAAAAATGTCTGAATAGCAAATACAACTAGATCAGTTGGGGTTAAATGAGCTCCAGAGGTCTATTGCAATCTGAATTTTCTATAATTCTCTGATCATTATGTAAGTTGGATGCTACTGCTTTTATTTAAAATTAATATGTCACAAAGATCAGATATTTTAAGATTCAGCTTCTCATAGTCCTGTGTCTCTAAAAGGCAGTACAGAAAAAATACCAGTGCAGAGGAGAGTATTTTAGAGTTTTCATCGTGATTTTAATTTGCTCAGCGTAAGTATAGGAGTGCATTAGGTGTTTGCTTTGAGTGTGCTCCTCAGCCCTCCCCTCCCCCGCGGGTCACCCCCCGCGGGGGTAGCCCCTGTGAGCTCA
>NW_008626469.1:138208-141282 GCF_000691845.1 Merops nubicus
GCCTCCAGGCGGGGCCTGGGGCAGGCGCGGCCTTGGGCCGGGGTTCTGCTCCTCGTCTCCTCGGCCCGGCTGCCACTGAGGCACATGGAAGAATTGCTTGGGCAAGTAAAATGCAGTAGTTTTCCCTGGCGTTTTTTGGGGGCTTGTCTCTGCCTTTGTCCTAGGACTTCCTGCTCCCAGAGTGAGGCTTCTGCAGCGTTTTTGGGAAGCCTGATTCAACTCAAGGACTTGATCCTATAAATACCTGCAGTTTAACTGTGCACATGAAACCAGTATGTCCTTTCCTACTTCCCAGACTCCTGAAGGATCACATCCCAGAACAATACCTTAAAATACCTCTGGCAGGGTACACACAGGACATACGTTTTATCAGTCCTAATATTTCTGTTCTGTGTGTTAAAAACATACTATCAAAAATTTCATTTCAAGTTAAATTCTTTGAAGCTGTATGTTCAGAAGGGAAATAATTTTAATTCAGTAGGGTGAGAATCATCTTGTTCTACAGGTTGTTTTAAAAACTTTGCTGTGGGTTCTGGAAATAGCTGAAGGGAGTGATGAGTAGTCACTCTCGACAGGGAAGATCTGAGTTTGATTTCTTTGGTACATTCCAGTGATATTGAATAATCATGCTTGTCTTCCTTTGTGTGGAGGGCATGTGTGTGTTTGAGGGCCATGAGGCATTTCATCTACCTGTTACAGCGAGTTTTAGATATTTATTTATGAGAGAAAAGAAAAATTATGTTAAAATGCTATTGCTGTAGAGGTAATGCATACAAGTAATAAGCAAATTTAAAGGCGGTATCTAGGGTATCATACTTTTTTGAAAGACATTGTAAAGAGAGGAAATAACCTGCAAATTAAACAGTTTTGGAAGTAAGGTAACTACATGAAAATAAATATTTAACTTGCAGACTTCTTACTCCATACTTTGTGCGGTGGCTTGGTTTTTGGAGGGGAAGCAGTGAGGTTTGCTTGCAGTCTTTAGCCAGGCTGACTGGTTAACTCTGTTACAGGAGTATTCTGAAGCTCAGATGTCTGCTGAGCACTGCTTGTACAAGTCAGCTCCCGGGTGCCCGTGGCCCCGCTCCGACCGCCTGCGGTTGGTGCTGCTCCCCCCGAGGCAGCTGTACGTCCTCTGAGAGCCAGGCCCTGTCCCAGCTCTGCCCAGGCTGTGCTGGGGCCATGCGGTGCCTCTTCCCTGCGTGCTGCAGAGAAGCATCTGGAGGAGTTTTTGCAACTTGGGGAAGCATTAACTCCGAGAAGCTATTTGTGTTGTTTGAAGTATGGCTGCTCCCTGGTACTGTCGTCTTCTCACCCATGGGAACTTGACCTCATGGAAAAAGCTTGTGTGGGCTCGGTATCATCGTTTAAGCATGTCAGAGAGTTGTTGTTCTTCACCCTGCACTCCACTCCTGTTACCGGAGAGGAACCCTGAGCCCATAATCGGTAACAGAAGTCTCTTTTGATGCTCCTGTTAATAAACATTGCACACAACTGAGTTTATTGTCCCTCTGATGCAAGTCGTCCTCCAACACAGTAAAAGTGCAGTTAGCAGATGCTGACCACACCACACAATTCAGTTACAACAGTTTTGTTTGGGTTTGTGTTTTTTTTTGCTCAGTGGAAATTAAACGTTCTCCTTTCATTGGGAGGGATAAGATGTATCTGATTTAGAATGACTGGAGTAGTAAGTCATGGGCGAAATGATGGATCTGAGATATACTTGAAGGGATAATTGTACACAACCAGTAAAGCTGGTAAATATTTAAGGGTCATGGGTTAAATGTCACAGCCACAGTACTTGAGCTCAACTCCATAAAGTATCAAGAATGACTGGTAATTAAATCCAGGGTATATTTCACCAAAGGGAAATAAATTTGACAGCTAACAACCAATACTGGATTACCACCTCTCAGAGGTTAGGGATCATGCTAGTAATTGTAGGTGGTTTACAGTTGTTAACATAATAGTAATAGGTAGAATGATTGCTTACTCATAGACATCACAACACCACGCAAAACTAAATCTTCTGTGTGTTAAAGAGGGAGAGAAGCCCTCTAATCATTACAATGACTTCATTTTACTTCACTCAGTATTTTACTGTTTAAAATAAACATCCTTAGGCTGTTCTGCTTGAATCTCAAAAGTGACTGTAATCATGATACAAGGTCCTCAAATATTCCCTGAGGTTGGATGTAAGGAAAACTTTAAAATTGGAATAGAAAAGTGGCTTTCTAGTATCTTTTCCTGAGTTGCTTTATGTTTAGAGAGCAACATGAACAGATAAGTCTGCATTTAATGATTGTGACAAATCCTTTTCTTTCCCTGCCCCTGCTCCCAAGCGGATTTTTACCACCGGACAATCCTCTCTCAAAAAAAACTCTCCTTGGTAACCTGCTAAGAGCTTGCTCATAAGGAAAGTTTTGGCCAAAATTTTTAAGATATGCTTAAAACCGAAGCTGATAATTAACGTGGTTTCATGTACTGGAGGCTTACGTACAGTGCCTCTGATGCAGATTTTATTATTTTCTTAAGCTTCCTGTGTTGTATTTTAGGTGATCACCTAAACTAGGCACCAGTTTCTTCTCAGCAGGGGTCATGGCTCAATGGTTTTTACATTTTTCTGCAGAAGGAGGTGCTTAGCGCAAGGTCTGGTTGGAGAAAAGATCCGTTTGCAGGATTTGAGGGCAGAGGTGGGACCTTTAATACTGGAACAGAGCAAGTAGCTTTCAAAATGTTCAGTCAAGTGGTGCGATAGCCCCTGAAAGTGTCTCACGTCCCTTCTTCAAAGCAGTAATTCCTGTAGCTACGACTGAAGTGCTTTGAGAAGCTTGAAAGAGAAACTCCTGCTCCTGCTTGCTCTCCCACTGACTCCAGCCCATTTGGTGTCTTGCACCACCAGAGGTTTGTTGTAAGCACGTTTGACTTACAGAAGGTGATCTGTTTGGGTGGAAAGGCAAATGCCCTTTCCCATGGACCAGAAGTGTCATTTTTCACATGCACACCAAATGGGATTTAATCATCTTTGGGCTTGAGAGGAGGGACTGCAAACTAAGCCAGATTTACATAATTGT
>NW_008626470.1:0-13972 GCF_000691845.1 Merops nubicus
CAGAAGGATTTTCTGTGATTCCCTTTTCTTGATAAGACTTTTTAGTTCTGTTTTTATTTCCCAAGGTGGTAATGTAGTTATTTGTTAGATCATCTTCTGTAGGCAGAAATACTGTCTGCTTTTATGAAGGAACACTAACTGTGATAACATCAAGGAAATCCTTCTTACACTCTTCTAAAAGTTTCTTTGCTTTTCCAAATGGTGTTAAAAATAGTTTGGAGGGCAAAAACATGGAGCCCTTACTATGATTTACACCCATTATATTCAACAGAACCATATTCCACAGCACAGAAAATACATTGCTTGTAGATTGGTGCCTTAGGATTTGCAGTCCCAAGCAGAGTTCTTTAGTCACTCAGTTTTGGGTGTTTTGTTTTGGTTGTTTTTTTTAGTATCCTTAGGAATAATGACTTTCTACTGTCCACCTTCATGCTTCTGGTTGAGGACTACCTTAGATCTCTCTCTCAAAAAAAAATAAAATAAATGAGATCCTGTGTTCTGAGAGCATTTTAATGGCTAAGGAACAGAGGAGTTTACTGTGTACTGACCTGTAGTTACTCAAGTTGTTCTAAAAGCAAAGGAAACTTGATAGAGCAGGGAGAGGGAGTCTTACTTGTGTTTGAGCTGTTAATTTTTCTGTCTTTGATTATTCATGGGGTGTGTGTGTGTGTTGCCCTGTAATGGATAATAGCAATTTATGAAGAAAATGGTGATTTTTGAGACATAGCCTGATGAATCTGTGTGCCAAAAAGTACTGTGGTGAGAGGCTCGCGCCTTCATGTTTGAGATTACAACCATAATGTTTTCACAACTCTCAATTATTTGCCTTTGCTTAAATTGAGGAGAACTCTGTGCTCAAGTTCTTAGGAGTAACTCCCAGTAAGAGCTAAAATTCATTTCAAAACACATTTAGCTATCTTAATAGAAGTCTGATGTGGGAACTTAGCAACCATAAAACTTATTATGTCATTGATGGAACACAATTTTATTCTGGCCTTCTAAAAGCATATTAAGGGCAGGGAGAAAAGAAATTATTAAAATACTACCTTGTATTCCTCTGAAACTAATGTAGTTAGAGAAAACCTTGACAATTGAGGATTTTTTTTCAGTAGAATTACAGTTTTAATTTCAGAACAAGATAAAATTATTGCCAACTATTAAATTCCACATTACAATGCCAATTTGAATAGCAGAAACTGAATTGATCCAATATGTGCTAGATAAATTAAAAAAAAAAGAGATTCTTTGCCTAGATGTGCAACTGGGACACACATGAACCCATGGTACAAATATGAAATCACCTCTTTCACCAGTGACTGCTCTCTTCCACTTTCTAAAGGAAAATAAGAGGTCTCTTTGATAATGGAAATTTTATTAGATAAAAGTCCTTACCAAGGCACAGGTTATAATTATTGTTAATAGTATGGTACCTATAGAAATAGTGTTAGAGTAAATCAGTGCTGTGTAACAAGCATTACACACTAGTGCTATACCCAAGTAAATTAAATGGCAATATAAAACTCCTGTTCCATTTTGTGGGCAGTGGAGTAGAAAGTCTGTTATGCTTGGACCAACTGTTCTCATTAAAGCCTTGACTCTTTTTAGTAAGTTATGCATTGGATGTTTATTGACTTGCAATGAAGAAGAAAACAGTAATCATGAGGGATAGCTCTTTGGGTTTTATCACTGCCATTTTGTCCCCTGCACAGAACCACAAAGTTGCTTCCACAGTGTGCCCTGGAAAAGCTCAGGCAGCTGTGTGCTAGTAAAAGTGTCACTTGTCTTGCTAAAGCATATGCAGAAATTGTTTTGCACGTGACAGTGAAGCTGGCCTGGGTGTGCTAATTTAGCTCTTTCTGGGGTGATTCCTACCCTTTTTATCCCACAAAAGATATGCAGGTGTTTTAGAGCACAGATGTCTTCCACCTCCTCAATATTCTGCCTTGAAATACAGAGGCCTCTATAACCAAGTTCTGTTATAGCACTGGAACACAAGCAGATGTCAATAGAGTCAAGGTTCCATATCCACCCTAAGTTAAATTTGATACACTCAGGAAATTGGAAAACTAGACTGTATGTGGAATAACTCTTGTAGTAACTTCAAGTTGCCAAGGAAAGAAGATACTTTGTAGAAACTACACATTCAGCTTAACAGTATAACAGAAGAAAACACTTCCTAAATCCTTTTACAGTTTAATAAAGGATGCAGATATATATGTAAAAACACAAACGTGTGCAGAATAGTGTGTTCAAGAGAGCAGTGCCAGAGCTGCTCAGCAACTCCTGCCAAGTGAGGTGTCTTAACCACTGCTCCTTGTTCCTGTGTGCTCTTCAACATACAAAAACTGTGCCTTGGACTGAAGTCAGGTACTGCTCTCCAGGTGCTGTGTAAGCTATGATGCTGCCCAAGTTTCCCTTGAAGTCCCAGATCATATCCACAAGCCCCATGTGGGACCTTGGATGCATCTCAGATGGCACCAGATGCCTGTGCATGAGCAACCTGAGTTTTACACAGTGCATCTATGTCAACAACTTTTGATCCAAGAAGTTGGAATTCTTTAGCTGGAAATAGGCTTTTTTTGAGAGACTCTGGCCAGATCAAGTTTCCTCAAGTTATTTGCTCATATCTTCTACTTGTTCTCAGTCTGGCAGGGGAAAAAACCCAAACCTTTTAGTATTTCTTAAGGAGTAGAAGAGGACAAGAGCATCTTGTGGCTTATGTCCAGGAGAATAGAAGGAAAGTCCATTTATTTCTGATGCTAATAATATATTATTTTCTTTAGAAATCCATTTTTACATGTGTAGCTATCAATAAATGCATGAATTAATGCATTACTACATAGTAACTGATGTATGATTAGTTTGTTAGGCTTCAAATGCTGTGCAGCTAGAAGGTAACTCAGACTGGAGGTAGCTTCTTTTATGTATTTACTGATTACATAAGTCAGTAAATGATAAATGTGCAGTAGATATACATACAGAAGCTATTGAAGCTTTTTAATTTCTTTTTCAGACCATTTCTTAATTTAGTATGGACTACTAGGCAATTAAGTCCTCACAGAGCCACACACTTGTAGTGGTGGACAGAGTCCTTGTCTCAAAGGAGCTGTGTCAGGTTAATATTTGTTGGCTGAATTTCATTACAGTAGTGAGTATGAAAATGAAATGGAGTTGCAGTAACATTGCAGCAAGTTCTCCAAAACCTCTGCTTGTGGTGAATAATAGTTTTTTGATGGAGTTCATGAAATTCTGGATACGATGAGCTCATGACACAGGTGAAATCGTGAGGAAGATGTTGGTGTCCTTCAGCTTTGCTTTTCATGAGTACTACTCCAAGAGGTCCTTAGAGATTTGCCTTAAAATGCCCATTTATACCTCTTAGACCATTTTCTGGAACTTTTGGGGCAGGATTTCCAGATCTATAATTGGATTTTCAGTCTTCTCAAGCTGTTTTGCTTCATCAGGTTACCTGGGATATTAGCAACATACATCTTTTCATCGTTTTTTGTTTTGTTTAATCCTACAGATCTATTCTAGTCGAGAACTTGAAGAAACGTTGAACAAAATCAGGGAAATCCTCTCAGATGACAAACATGACTGGGATCAACGAACTAATGCGGTAAACTTTTTATCTGGTTTCAGATTTGGGGGGGTTTACTTCGTAAGGCACAAGCAGCAGGATGCTTTTAGAAGTTTTTTTTTTTTATTGAAGTAATTACAGTCCAGATAATGAACAAGTTTAACTTCCAGGATTAAAATGTTTGTCTGGAAGTAGTTTTTATACTTTCTTATCAGGTTTATGATGTCTTAGTGTTTAGAAAGTATTGGGAAATATATATATTTTATAAATTTACATTTTTTTTAATGTATTTATATTAAAATATATAAAAAATCCAAGATTTTTTAGGTCTAGATATGAGTAATGGAGTTTCTTATATGGTTTAAGTTACTGCCATGTACTTGAAAATCACGCTTTGCTTTAAAGACATGCCTCTGTATGTTTTTGCAACAAGGCTGTTAATTTTTTTTGTTTCCAAATGCCTATTGGCAGTGTCCTAAACGAAAGCCCTTGACTGTTTCAGCTGAAGAAGGTTCGGTCGCTGCTGGTGGCTGGAGCTGCTCAGTACGATGGGTTCTTCCAGCACTTGAGGCTGTTGGATGGTGCTTTCAAGCTGTCGGCCAAGGACCTGCGCTCCCAGGTGGTGAGGGAAGCCTGCATCACTGTGGCGTAAGTACAGCTGCCCTGCAGCGCCCCACCCTGCCAGCCCCTGCTCAGAATGGAGCTTGGAGATGCTTCAGCAGTGCTGCAGAGAAGAGAACCTTGTGGGACTGCTGTATTCCATGGCTGATAAAGAGTCCAGTCAGCATCTCCAGAGAACAAGGAATGTTTAAAGGCATTTGTTGATACACGTAGTTGATGTTCCTCACGTACTCCCTGTTAAAGGATTAAGTTACTGAGCACTCCTGTATTCCACTGAGGACTTAGTGCAAGCTAACACGAAATCCTCTAAGTACTCCTGTAATATTTGGGCTAGTTTTAGGAGCACTTAGGCTTGATTGGCAGAGGACTGCGACTACTTGTAATAGCAAAGTGAGCTGCCCTGTAGTGCTTGGAATATTGTACATTTTGGTGAGGTAATAGCTTTCATGGCCATGATAATTTTAGAAGCGAAGCAGAAATAAGATCTTCACCCTTTCATCTTGGGGACTCCTTAAATTCAAGGGCAGAGAAAAAAGCCTTATTTTTTTACACCAGAGAAGTCTTGCTTACTTCCATATTTTCCTTGTCTTTTTCTTCTGAAACGGGATTAATGTAACCACTGATTTTTCTGTGGCCATCTGGAACAGATACACCCCAAAACTCACCTTTTTTGTGGTCTCCTGATGGAACAGGCTAAGGGGAACTGTTGGAACGTACAGCTGTCTTTGCCAGGGAAAGTGAGGGTTTGAGAAAATCACACAAACCTTTCCTACCATGAGATCAGGAGTAGTGTAAAAGTACTGTCAGTGTCCTTATCCAGGCCTAAAATTTTTCTTGATCACTAAAACTTGGATTATTTGATGTCATTTGTTGCTGATGGCAGATTTTTTTCTGTATGGTCTCTTTTGTATGGAAGAAGCTTTTGTTGTCACCCCTGGACAGTTCAATGACTCTGTGTTGTGTGTGTGTGTGTGTGTGTCAGAATTGAAACCATAACCTCTCATAAAGAAGGGGGTCAGATTTTATGGTTGGCTCATTGAGTAGTTTTGTCTGCATTCGAAAGGAAAAAAATAATTATCAATTCCCATAAGATATTAGACTTATTTAGTCTGAAAGTGTGTTAAAGCAGAAATAGTACATTTTATGTGGATGTTTGAGTTCAGTGTTCAACCTCCTAATGTTTCTTGCTAAGTAAATATTCCACAAATCCTGAATTTCTGATGAGCTAAAGACTTGGAAATCACGATGTTGAGAAATTCCCTTGTTTAGAAGGATCCATCTTTCAAATGTATGGTGAGCTTTGTTACTTAAGAAACAAATTCTTGTTAAGAAGTTCTATTTCTTGTTCCTAAATAGCCATCTTTCAACTGTCCTGGGACAGAAGGATCCATCTTTCAAATGGATGGTGAGCTTTGTTACTTAAGAAACGAATTCTTGTTAAGAAATTATATTTCTTGTTCCCAAATAGCCATCTTTCAACTGTCCTGGGAAACAAGTTTGACCATGGAGCTGAAGCTATTGTGCCTACTCTTTTTAACCTGGTTCCCAACAGCGCCAAAGTGATGGCAACGTCTGGGTGTGCAGCCATTAGGTTCATTATTCGGGTAAGTCTCCCCCTCTCACTTGGCTCACTCAGAATATTCAGGCTGTGGCTTTTAGCAGAGATAACAGCAATTCTGAAATACAGGATTATAAATAACCCTTTGCTGGAGAAGTGGTTTTTTTTCACACAGATGGATAAATATTATATTAGCTGGGTTTTATTGTCTGTTCCTGGAGTGTCTGGTACTGAGTGGTGTCTGATATTTAGCTGGATGTTGGGGACTTGTGCTGATGTTTCTGTTCTTCATATGAAAGTGGGAGGTTGCCTGTTGTTTCTACATTAAAAGCTGTGATGTTCTTAATGCTGGGCACTTAGTGCTCCTTGCTATGATCTCATCCATGGTTTTAATTCTCTAAGTTGTGGGAAACCTAAGTGGTTTCATCACACCTTTTATTGCCAGCCTCAGTATGTTCTGGAGTCTGTTCCTATTCTGCCTACATGTGCCCCTGCAAATGTGCTGTGAGACTTCTTCTCCCTTTGCATCAGCACTTGGGCTAAGATACATTGGCATTTTTTAATCTGGACTCTTATGTCCTGTGCTAATGGCACAGAGTTGAGAGCAGAGGAAAGAATGCACCTTACTCAGGATAATTAAAGTTGTAAGGGAAGAATAACATTTGCAGTAGCTTTAGATGAGCTTAAGCATGTAAGAAACTAACCCTGTCTCATTTACAGGAGCCAAATGAAGCACCAGAAAAGCAGCATGAAATAAAAATTCGTTGTTTATATTAAGTTGGCTTTATTGGTTCAGTTGAGTTGGAGACAAGCCTGCATATCAGCTATAGTTACCATAATTTTGTTTAAACTTCTGTTACTTTAAGCTGTAATTTAACATAGTAGATTGGAACAGTAGAAGAGAGAAAATCCTATCCATGGTGTTCAAGTAGCCAACCAATAAGTGGCTCATGTAAGGTTCTGACAGTGTTCAGTGGAAAATAAAAAAGTAAATATCAGAGTCAAATAAAATGCAGAATTCCTTCAGAGAAAATCAGAGTGGGCTAGGGAGCACGTGATCATTTGAATATTCAGAGCCCAAAGCTTTACAGCTTTTGGAGTCAGCATTTTGCTCCAACTCCTACCAGAATCCACTGCCAGCAGGTTCAGGTCCTGGTGATTTAGCTTTTGTCTGCTGTCAGAGGGAGCCTGTGTGAGGAGAGAGGCTGTGTTGTACCATTGATCTTGAAGATCTCAGTCTCATCTTTATGCCCTTATTGGATTTCCTATTTCTTCTCCATGTAATTACTATACTGTTGTTCAATTTCTTTTGCTTTATGAATCAGGAAACTAATTTTTAAAAAAAAAAGGGAGGGGGGTGTCATGGTGAGCTGGCACAGTGGCAGAAAATCTTTTGCAGAGGCAAGTGGGAGTCAGGTTGAGCCATGGAGCTGCAGGGTGGGCTGGGAAGGAGCTGTAGCATCACAGCTTCAAAGGGGTAACGGATGAAATGTGCAGTCTGAAAGCTGAATGAAAACAAGCCCCAGGCTTTGATTCCTTTGCAAAACACTTTCTAGAAATTACTATGTCAATGGCTCCAAAGATCTGGAACATAGAAGTTTCTTCATCTGTAAAATCTTCTTATTCTTCCTCTAATATTGCTGCTTGTTCCCTTTCTGGCAGTCACGTGCCACTTCTCAATTGGAAAACTGCCCAAAGCACAAACCAACCCTCTAAAACCCTGTTTAAAAGTGTATCAGTATGAACAAATGCAACTGTAACTCACTTCCAGATTTTTTTGACTAATTCCCTCCTAATTCTGAAGTTGGCTGTACTCAGAGATGCTCATTATCTCTCTGCTTTTGGGGTGATGTTTGTATCCTGCACCAATAACTTAAGGAGAAAGTATGATAGGTGAGACTCTAGGACTTGTTCTGTATTGTACTTTTTAAGCATTTTTTTTTATAGCCTACAGTTTAACACTGTGTTGGGGACTGATTTAGAAGTTGGTGTTGAATCAAGAAAGGAGTAAAGAGATGGTCTAAAAATGCTTTTGGGTTGATTTGTTTGTATCTGTATCCTGCACCAATAACTTGAGGAGAAAGTATGATAGGTGAGACACTAGGACTTGTTCTGTATTGTACTTCTTAAGCATTTTTTTTATAGCCTACAGTTTAACAGTGTGTTGGGGACTGATTTAGAAGTTGGTGTTGAATCAAGAAAGGAGTAAAGAGATGGTCTAAAAATGGATTAGTTTAACTAAGTTACTTGGAGTTAAAAAGTTAATATGGTGCATCTACAGTTAAGCTGAAGAAAGGCTGCTTTAATTCTGAATTATAGTGTTCTGTTTGGATTTGATCTAGTTTATCTTATCCACATTAAATGACAGTTAGAGGGTTTTCTTTTCCCACAAGGATGTTAGGTGTTGCTCTATAGATAGTATACACAAGCTTGCTCATGGTACTTGTCATGCTTTTATTATTTTATTGGCACATTTTGCATTAAAAGGCATTCAATCTTTGTAGCATTTATTGATCCCTAAAAGAACACCCATAGTTTCAGATGGGTTGATTTGCTTTTTGCTCCATAACTCTCATTTTTTGAGAGCTTCAGTGTCTAATTTTTTTTCTGTGGCAAAACTAAAATAACATGAGCTCACAACTCTTTTGAGGAAACATTTAGATTTGAAGTTCCTATACGACTTGTGACAGCTAAATATGGCATATCATGATATGATTGTTGATGGCACTGGAACTGCTTTTTGCTTGACATGTTGGAATAAAATGGGTTTAATCGATTGACGTGCTAGCAGCAGTCTCATATTTCCTAGTATATTCTACATTTAGTTTCAGTAAGCATTTAAAATTGTTATTATGATGCTAATTCCATTTGACTTAATTAGTGCAGTACAAAATGAGGAATGCATTTGTCATTAATTGCTTTGTCTCTTTTTTCCCTTCAGCATACCCATGTGCCACGACTCATACCTTTAATAACCAGCAACTGTACGTCAAAATCAGTTGCAGTTAGAAGGTGAGTACATTTAAAACAGCAAATTATCTTTTAAATAGATTTGAAGGTTGATGGCCATGAATTCTGTATAAATAAGCATGTGTTATCTAGTGAACTACAAAAATGAATTTGAGCAAAGGAACTGCAGCCAGTGTTGAGGAATGGGACTTTCTGCCATATTGGGGGACATACACTGTATCCTCCTCCAGAATTTATTCTGATGTAAATAGTTCCTAGCACTTGTTGGAAAGGATTTAAAACCAGGAGGAGGGGAAAAAAAAAAATCTGTAGTTGAATCTGTGTAGTTGAGTTAAACGAGAGTAAACACCACAGGTATTGACAGGCACTGGGAGAGGATAAGGACAGACAGACATTGTGAAGAACCATCCTGAGCCTGGTTACTGCTAGGGCCAGTCCTGACAGGCCTCTTGTGGAAGCACTGTGTGCATTGTGCCAGCACCTTGCTCTCTTGATGCCAGGAGGAGTTTGTGACCTCTGTGGAGTCCAGTTTGAATACCTGAAGCTAGGCATCTACCACCTCTCTGGGCAACCTGGGCCAGGATTTCACCACCCTCTTTGTAAAAAAAATTCCTTTGTTCTGTCTAGTCTAAATCTCTCCTCTTAGTTAAAACCATCACCTTCAGCATGTTGCATTTTCCAAGAACATACTTCAACACTTTGATATAGTTTTGACAAAATTAATGTGTGTCTGACAGTGTGTCATTTCCTGCACAAAGGCTCATGAAAACAGTTAGTGCTGCTTCTGGACCACTTAGCCCTGCAAATGGTATCCAAAAAAAGAGCTCGAGTATGTTCAGTACTTGCTCTGAGTCTGAGCTGTCTTTGCATCCAAAGCAAGTATTATCTCAAACCAGACTAGACTAACTTCTGGTTTGACTGCAGAACAATTCCCAGGGCTCCAGTGCCTCCACTCAGCAGGGCTTTGCTGAGGAGTGTTGGGCTGGAGGTGGCTTTGGCACAGAGCTTCATGATCCAGTGAGCATCAGTGAAGGTGGCCAGAGCTGTGTGCCTTTCATACTGAGTGCAGTCCTTTGGAAAAACAAAGAAAAACTAGACCACTTAGAATAGTAAAAAGCCTTTCAGGGCTTCTTGCCATGTCTTGTAGGTGTCCAAGGGCTTTGGGCAGAATAAAAGTGAAATCTGCCCTTCCAGGACAAGTCAAAGCTGCAACATAGCCAGAAAAAGTAATAGTTCCAGGCAAAAGTCTGCTGCCTTTTTGAAGACTTGTTATCTACACCTTCTGAATCCATTGTTGCCTTGATTTATTCACTGGGATCCTGCTTCAGACATATTTTAAAGTATGCCTTCTGCTAATGGCTGTCTGCTAAACTGTCAAGAATTCCAAATTAATAATGAATACAGTTACATAACTTAGTTTGTACAGTGCCAGCAGATCTTCAGGAGTGCTTTCTATATGCAGAGCCCTGTCCTCATGGCCTTGTGTTTCCTTTATGCCACAGTAATGAGAGATGAAAGGATGGGAATAGTGTTGGGAACAGAAGTGCACTGCTGTAGGAATGTCATGTGACTTTATAGCTGAATTTTTGAAGTACTGATTTGTTAATATACATTAATATTTTGTTTTGTCCAATTTTTAAATTATTTGTTTTATTTTGGGGCTAATAAAACTGGCACATGGCATATGTATTATGTTATTTGAGCAACAGAGGACACGTTGAACCACATCTGGTTTTTGAAGTTTCATATTAGCCTGCACATCTGCTTTCTATTCTAACTTTGCAATGAAGTGACTAACGTCCTTAATTGACAGATAAATGTATTTCTGTTTTACCTATTTGCCATCTAGGGGAAAAGCAGAGTTACTGTTTGGAAGAGAAATGAGTAATAATTAAACTTTTCTCATTCTTTTTAGGCGCTCCTTTGAATTTTTAGACCTGTTGTTACAGGAGTGGCAAACACATTCGTTGGAAAGGTATGGGCCAGGGTACTTTTTTCCTGAGAACAAACTGCTAATGAATTTTAAGACACAAATCTTTTTGTTCAAGCCTTTAATTGGATTATGCTGTTTAGTGTTGGCCAACCTTCCTAGCACTAGCACAGCAGGTCATGTGGCTTGTTGAAGTGCCAGGGAGGAGAAGAGCTGTGTGCTCCACCCTTGACTTTGTGGTGTCTCCTCTTCTAACCCTCTGCCTTCTCTCCTGTACAAAATCTCCTTTACGTGGTGTATCTTGTGCAGCAAAGATGCACAGGAAGGGTCTGTCTTTGCTCCTGACAGAAGGCCAGTTATGTCACCAGTGCACTTAAGCATGTATTTAACATCTTGGAAAGCACTAACATCTCGGCTGGTTGTTCCTTAGAGAAATGTTGACATGTGAAACTTAAATTAAAATGGGATTTGGAGCAGCAAACTAGCATGAAGAGTGTCTTTCTTGTAGGCACGCAGCTGTCCTGGTTGAAACCATCAAGAAGGGCATTCATGATGCTGATGCAGAAGCAAGAGTGGAGGCAAGAAAGTGAGTTTTGACTACATTTTGCTCTGAGAGAGTGCTTTTTTTACACCTAAGTAATAGAAGTCTCTAGTCAGAGGGGTGAGTGGCTAACTGTGGCTGAAGATGACACAAATTAGATTGAAAATTGATGTTTCTGTTCTCAGACTCCTGAATTAATAGATATAGTTTCTTTTGCAAAAGACATCCCAAAATGTGAGGCAGTTAATACTGTCATGCAGCATGTGAGGGTTCTACCCATCAGGACTCATCAAGGTTGATGTAGCTGCATAATCATTCTTTTGTTTTTCCCCCCTGTGTTAATTAAGTCATGAAACAACTGCAGCACTTTGAAAAATGAGTAGGCTAGAAAAGAATTTTTCTAGCTTCCCTACAGAACTGCAAAGTGAATGTGAGTATTTGAGAAGATAGACATCAGCTATTTGGAAAAGGTTTTCAGTCCATGTAGCTGGTTTCTTTTATGAGTTGATGAGCAATACTGTATATATTACATATTTTCAGTCTGAGTTCCTTTGCAATCTCTGGTTCATTCTATAATCTTGATTTTCTGACTGCACACTCTAAAGAAAATACAGAACAATTACATGTGGTTATTCTCTTATTTTGCAGGGCTTATCTGGGTCTTAGAAATCACTTTCCTAGTGAAGCTGAGACTCTGTACAATTCTCTTGAGCCGCCCTATCAGAGGAGCCTCCAGACCTACTTGAAGAACTCTGGCAGTATAGCATCTCTCCCTCAGTCAGACAGGTCATCCTCCAGCTCACAGGAGAGCCTCAAGTAAGGGTTACTGAACTGGTTCTGAGCCTGTAAACAAAGAAAAGCAAATTAGCCAGACTTTTGTGGTGTAAAGAAAAGATGCAGCTGTATTTTATTGCTTAATTTTTTTTAAAAATAAATTATCTTTTATCTGTTTTGCTTGTACTAGTCACCTTCGACTAGTCTGTTGTTTGGGGTTTTTTTTTTGGCTGGTCCCTCTGACTGCATTTTACCCTTCTGAACTAGGCAGAAGGAAGGGCTGACAGTTAAACTTGAGTTTAAAGTTAAGTTAAACTTGATAAACCACAGCAACTACTCTTTTTTGGATCAAGAGTAAAGGGAAATGAAGAGAAAATAGAGAGGAAAAGCCCTTTCTGTTTTTATAAATTCTGGAAGCCACCAACATTCAAACCTGGGAAATGAAGTCTGGCTGCTTGAAAGTTAGTGTCTTCCTTTTTAGTTTGTAACTTTATTTTTGGCAGTGGTTAAAACCTACTGACCACCCTTAAATCTGTTTGTGATGGAGTCTGTAATGCCTGAATTCTGTGTTAGCACAGTGTCCCTGTTGGTAACCAAAGGATTAATGCTTGGTGTAAATGGTGTGATTTTACAAATTGGAAAGATAAGCTCATTGTTTCCCTTACCATTCTGTATTTAGTGTGTTTATCTAAAATACACTGAAAAGGTTGAAGAGGAGAAGAGACCCAAAAGATAGATTTATTTTTATTGTCTTTCATTGTTGCTTTTTGGATCTGATGCAGGGCATTTACTGGGTTCCTTACTTATTTTTTCAGTCGGCCTCTATCTTCCAAATGGTCTGCAGCCAGCTCAGCAAGCCTTGCAGGCAGAGGTAAGGTGCTCACCACTAGTGCAGTGCACAGGAGTGGTTGTTCATGTTTTTTGAATTAGAAGTTTTAAATGCATCTTAAAATTTTACTGTCTTAAGCATTTACCCTATATCCAAGTTTAGTAATGATCTCTGTCACTACCAACTGCACCTGGAGCTAAGATTGCCTCATACTTGCTTCACATTTTATGTATTTCCAGTTGTTTCAAGTATAAAGCATAATTTGTTATGTATTGGTGCCATTAATTAATAATCTGCCTTGGATTTTTTTAATGGAATGGTCACTCTAAAAGAAACTGTTATTTTGTGCTCTATTCCTGGTTAAGTTTATGGCAATTGGAAATTAAGGGCTTATATTCCAGTGTAGCTGCTCCTCTTTGGTTTCTTTTTTTTTTCTTTTTTTTAAATAAACAGCCCACAGATTTGTAATTAAGAGAGTTTAATTCTCTCATATTTTCAGAATTGAGTTGTTCTCTTTTTACATAATGTCTTTGTAAAGTGTGGAGTCACTCACCGAACTCCTTCTTAGAGAAGGACAATGATTGATAGTTTTCTGCTTGTTTTCTGGATGCTGAAACTGTTAATGGGGAGCCAAATTTTGAAGCCATGAACCAATGGTTTAAATGAACTGAAATGAATAGTTAGTATACAGAAAATAATAGGATGTTTGTGATTTTCTCATTTTTGTGAAGCATTAAAGAACGTAGAAATTCACAGAAGTGTTCAGAATTGTCACTTGCACTGGCAGCAATCACATAGTTTGTATTAATGCTCAAACTGCATGTTGAAAGAATAGAAATACTCCTGTAATATAAACAGTTCTTTACCAGAGTTCATGGCAGCACCAGGTCGAGTTCACTTTTTAACCTCAATACTTGAATATTAACTCGACTCACACTTCTTGATATCATTTTTTCTACTTTTGGCAAGTGTGCTGCAGCAGTAGGAAAGGTGAACATTTCAAATATAGTTCCTATCATTCCTAATGAACTAACGTGCTGGTTTTTTGGGGTGTTGGGCTAGTGGCAGGCAGCGGCAGGAGCGTGCCCAGCCCCGGGGCTCTGCAGCGCTCTCGCAGCGACATCGACGTGAACGCGGCGGCGGGGGCCAAGGCTCGGCACGCCGCGGGA